>NC_051179.1:186275421-186345878 GCF_013339695.2 Rhipicephalus sanguineus
ATTCTGCCAACGAACGGGTTGCTCGCCTTCGGCGACAGTCGGCGTTTTCGCAATGGGTGACGTTTTCTTGTTGTTTTATTTCTACATGTTTAGCTAATGTTCCACCTACTGCGCACTGCTATATAGCGCGACTGAATTAACTATTTACTTCTTGTTCATTTGGTTGCCCCTCAACAAAAAGAAAGCCCGTACTCCTGCACGATGAGTTGAAATAGCACTTTGTGCACTGCGTGCTCAAATATTCATCGGCATTTCTTATTCAGTTCCCCTTGAAATGTACGACAGTTGATAGGTTTACTGAGGAAAGCTGCGTGGCTGACAGCGCTTTAGCGCTACGGAGACGTTTAACATGCACACGCTTGTTTTTATTCCAGTAACAGTACACAAAGGTAACTGTACAGCAAGGAAATTTCTTCGATTGATTACTTGCACGGCAGCAATGGAACAAAGGTCCAGTTATTTCACAGGACCAAAGTACATTTTTTCATAAGAATAATGTACGCTGCCTTCCGTTAATCTAAACAACGCAACACTAACGCTCAAGATAATGTAAAGAAAAAAAGATGTGGCTTCGCGTGAAATTACTACGACATAAATGTATATTATGCCGTTTGGATTAATTTTGACCATCAGCGCTCTTTAACGCGCACCTTAACCTAAGTAGACGGGTGTTTTTGTATAAATTTCGCCACAAGTTAAAATTGCGCAAGGCAACTCAGTTTTGCGATTTCCGTGTCATTTCATTTTCTGTTCTTTTTAGGGGACAATTTAAGTACCGAAGTGTCAGACATGACTTAGCAGAAATATTTCTCTCTAGTGAGACCAGGACCGTACACAACTAAAGCTCGTCGCGTAACGTATAAACAACACCTAACCACAACGCTGAAGTACATGCGAGCCTTTTTTTTTTACCACCGCGCCACTCAAAGGCTATATTCACATGAGATTTAATACTTTTCATCTTTAGGGCAACGTCAAGTGCACTTTGCAATGCGCTTGAACCACAGAGCGGCACCTACACTGATATGACTCTCGTGAACAGAGGGTACGACGACAACACACAGCACTCTCGACATGTGCACTCTCTGATCTTATTACAGTACATATACAGCCGATCAAGGCCAAATGCTTCTTTACATCGTGTTAGGCATACATACGAGCGGTTAAAGTTGCACTAACGCAATGGAACAAACCGCCTTTTGAGAATATGCATGACGTACGTGCACATGCAAATACAACGGGGCTAGCAGAAGGCGCATGGAGCAATCCACACTAGGCGCGGTTCAGCCAGAAGCCACTAGGCAGCAACTCCGCTCGATCTCACGGCCAATAGAAACTAAGGCGAAACACCACATGCCGATGAATCCAGATAAGCCAGTTCTTTATGTGGCTACCAGGCTGTGGTTGCCAGGCTCAGTTCGAGAAAACACGTGTTCTTGCGGCTCACCCTCGTGACGGTACCAGAATTATCATTGAGGCTGCAACAATAGCTGAAGCAAGCTGTGCCAGTTAACCTTCAATGTTCCTATCCAATAATGAACTGACTTACCTGGATTCACCGGCACGAAATGGTCCGCCTTAGTTTTTGCAGTTTCTCTGTACTTTCCCCCTTCACAGTATAATCTTATTGTTCTTATCTTGTATAGACTATATATTTGTATGTTGTTGCAATAAATTTCAGTTGGAAGTCTGCACTTGTCCTTGTCTCATCTGTGAGCAGTGTTCAAGTGGAGTAGGTGGGAAAGCAACCATGCCAGAGCTCACCTGCGGCAGGTGAAGCACACTCGCAAGGGCAAGGGCACGGGTGGTTCGAGGTCGTGCCGCCGTCCGCGGACTGGACGCGGACGTTTGCTGCTTCCAGGCAGGGCGATGTGGCAGGACAGCTCATTTGGGAGCTCAAACTGCTGCGCATTGAGCAGCGAGGCAGCTGCGACAAGCGTGTGCAGTGCACTGCTTGCTTCACTGCTGCTGCCGGCCGAGTCACCGCTGCCAGCGGCCATCACGGTGCACCGATGGCAGATCCATTCTCCCGAGGGCAGGCTCTCTTCGTCCAACGGAGGGTCACTAGCACAGTCAAAGAGATCACTAGTTGGTGTTCCATCCTAAAACTACTGAGTCGCAATTTTAACGAGAAATAAATTGCATGCGCAAAACTTGCAACATCAAAAGTACAGCGTTTGCTGCATTTTTCCTGCCTGTTTTATGGACGAGTTTTATTGCCTGTAAATCCGGGCAAAGAAAAATAAAACATCCTCTGCTGCTCACGATTAGCTTCAGCTGTCCCAAAATACAGTGAAATAATAATGCCATGTCGTACAGCTGAGCACAGTCAAGAAGAGTAAGGTTACTGCAGAGCTACAATGTGGTACAACATGCATGCATCATGATCTCAAATGTGTAGTGTAGCAACCCCTCGCAAGTAGACTACGTAGCTTATGTGTCCACTGTTGCATAAGCTATGACAGGATGTGTCCCTGGCCCATCCTGCCCACATGCACGCAAGGCATGCGTGCTGCTTTCCGTAGTTAGTAATGAACATGTGCTTGTATTGTGTTCAAGCACTGGGTACTGCACAGCCTGCAACAAGGTGCCAGAAGGAGGCGTTGGTGGTATCAAGTGGGATACTGAGGCTTGGGAAAACTCTTGGCTACTGCAGATACCTTGTTGCATGCTCTAGCGGATGCATCAAAGGAAAACCAAGTTATGGAAGTCAAAGAAGCCACAACAATGACTGCTGATGCACACCTCAAACACCATCCAGAGAATGTCATCTGTGTGGGTCTTCTAACATTGTGCAAAGATGGCTGGCCAGAACATTTATTGTAAGTATCTCAACTACAGTGCAACTACTGCAAAGAGCAAGGCATCTTCTTTGTAGTAAAAGTACTGCTGCTTAAGAAAAGCTTTGCTGCTCAACATTCACAAGATATGTCAGAGCATCAGAAGATGCAAGGCCCCAGTGTGTGAACCAGCATCCAAATAGAAAATATGGTGATCGCTTGCACTGGCTGCTCACAAATGGTAATCCAGCACAATGAGCCTCTCATGTCTGCTCATACATCCAATGGTCCATGGGAGCGAGTAGGCATAAACCTTTTCGAGATCAAAGGCAAGTGATTAGTGATCCCAGTTGACTACTTCTTGCAGCTGCCGGAAGTGATCTACAGTGACAGCAGCCACAAACAGTTGCTGTGCTCGTTTTGCTATACTACCCCCGTGGTCTGACAATGAGACCCAATTTGTTGCTGAAGCATACGTAGTCTTTAGCAAAGCATTTGGCTAAGAAAGGGAAATTGACAACCACCGGTTTGTAGCACAAAGCCACATGGATTTCTCAGAAATAAAGCCTATTAGTTCGGAGGAGCCACTCTACCAATTGAGCTAAAGACCCGGGTTCGATCCCCAGACCAGGATGAATTTTTCGGCAACTGGGAGGCTTTATTTCTGAGAAATCCGTGTGCTACTAACGGGTGGTTGTCAATTTCCCTTTCTGAACCCTTGAGGGATTCTACAGAACCGATTTGCAATATGCAGGCCAAACGCTTTGTTTGGCCTTCTGCATGAAGTCTACGGCATAGAGTTTCCTAAAATGACCTAGAGGGAACTCTGGCGCTGCGATCGTTCAGCCACCATGGGAATGATGGGTAGTACACGGATTTGCCTAGTCTTCGTGCTTGTGGGCTTCGAACGCACTTGTGGCTTTGTTTATTGCTATGTTTTGGTTTTCTTTCGGATAAAAGAATGGATCGTTGTGAACTTCGTGACCAGATTTGAATCGGTGAGCCTAAAGAAGTTAAAGTGGTGAAGTGAAACTGCTGATTTTTGCTGAACTTCGTTTTGCGACAAAGCGGATGCAGGCGACGTGGAGCCAAACGGAGCCGAAAGAACGAAGTTTAGACAAATCCGTGTACTACCCATGATTCCCATGCTGGCTGAAGCGCGATGCATTGCAGCTCCCATAGACACTAGCGCCAGAGTTCCCTCTAGTAAGTATTGTAGGAAACTCTATGGTCTACGGCACCTACAAGCTGACGAGGAAGTAAAGCACACGGTGCACGTGGTGCATAGCGTGAAAAATACAGTCTGAAAGTCGCAGGTCGTTCGCCTGGCTCTTATGAATTATCCGAGAATCACCCAGTGTTAAACCGCAGCAACTGATGATCAGACATTCAAAGACAATAGTTTTCAAATTTAACGGCGCACTGATTCCAATGCGGCTGTTCTTCTCCAAGTCCAGCAAGAAAGACAAGACAGTCAAGAGAAAGCAAGGATGTAATATCAGCACGCATCATGCTGTTCAAATGTTGCACTCCTTGGAGCCAGCAGAAGATGTGCGAGATATCTCTTGTGTCACCCAAGCGCCAAGCTCATTGCAAAGACCTTGGTCGTACATAACTGAAACATCAGCAGGAGTGGTGCAGTAGAATTGAAGGAGTCCTTTAACCCAATGCCAAGCAATAGTACCCCGTCTTCCTGTGAAGACACTAATGCAGAACCAATGGGCTCATCTACATGAGAAGAGCCGACGGATAAACCGGCTCACTGTACTATGTCTAGCTAAATTGTCGATAAGCCCGAAAGGCTGGCCTTACAATTGCCTCACACCTTTCAGGCTGAGAAGGGAAAATGTGGCGACCCCTCACGAGTGGACTACATTGCTTGCATATCCACTATTATGCGAGCGACAACGGATGGCATAGCCTGTTGCTGCAAAGTCATGGCGTGCATGTGAATAAATGCAGCTTTCAGCTGTTGGCAACAAGTGTGTGCAGTTGCACTTCTATTGCATTCCTGCATCAGGCACCGTACAACCCACAGTGTATAGTACTAGACAAACAGCTTTATAGTGAAGGCAGAAGCAGACGTACCTACTCGCTCAATGAGCAGCCACATGCCCTCATGTGTTGCCACTTGTATAACCCCATAGGAGTAATTCATTTTCATTGGTCGATGTCGCAGCTTCAACTACCCATTCCTGTGGCAACATTTTGATGCAAACAAACTGCAAGCAATGCTGACATACGAACATCCCAGCATGCATCATGAAGAGGCCCCTTTCCTCCCTCACAAAATTTTGCAAGTACCATCTATAAGATGTTCTGCCATAATAAAAAGAAAAGTTACGATGGTTGAGTAAGTAGTAGAAAAAACTTCACTATGTATAGACATCGGACACGCTCGTACCCCAGTGCTCCGCAGAAAATATGGGGGTTAAAATGGAGTTTGTTCGGCAGGCTGGTGCCCCTAATCCAAGGGCCCACTGCAACATCAAATGAAATGTTGCATGGTAAAACTCAGGCGACATCTTAACTCTTTCGTTACTATGTCTGCAGAACATGGGTCACCGGTGACCCATACGTGCCACAAGCAATTTTTAAAATATGAGCGCTCCTATGGACTTGCTGCGCCATCTGTCGTATTCTCTAGGTACCAATCTTTCATTTTTTTGTGTAGTTTGTATTTTCCCCCTGTGCATGTGCGGCGGCGATTTTAAGCGGCGGTTCCTAAAGTCACTTTAGCGGTTAGCTCTGTCAGTTTACGAACATGGCAGACCAGGGGCGTAGCCAAGGGGGGGGGGAAGGTGGTGGGGTTCAAACCCCCTCGAAATTTTTCAATTTTGCAGGTGTATATATACAGGCGCACATACAAACGCACGCACGGACATACATAAAGTGTGGTTTAACCCCCCCCCCCCCCCGAAAAAAATTTCTGGCTACACCCTTGTGGCAGACGCTTCTGTTGCCGGTCCCTCGTGCGAATGACGCCTTTCTGGTGATTCTGTTGCACCTGGAAGCGATCATTTGGCTGCTTCTAGCAGCAGTGATTATACAATTCCATATATTTTTTTGTGTAGTGAAGTGATACCTAATGATGTTCTGACGCCATCTGCGACACTGTACTTTCGCAGTTAAGATTTTTTTCTTGAGCAACAATAGAGCGCAATTTGTACATATATACATGGTTCAATAGCCCATTCCTTTCCCTTTTTACTGATATTTACTGTGCTTCTGCGCGTGAGAAATTTGTGCAATAAAAAGAAAAAACTGTGCAACGTGGCTGAACAAGGCACTTTCTACTAGGCAACAAGTAAATAAGTGTAGCAATGTAAATGCGCTGAATGAAGCACAGACGAGAAACGTAACAGGGGACAGGACCACTTGTCCTGTCCCCTGTTACGTTTCTCGTCTGTGCTTCATTCAGCGCATTTACATTGCTATGCCGTACCAACTAGCCCAAATTGAAGCTTTGCTGAAATAAGTGTAACTCGTGCAGTTGTTGAGCTAGGTCGGGGAAACTTTTCTGTTAGGTAGATGTCTCCTATCTAAACAATTTGTATATTCCAGAATATTTTTCAGATCTACTTCTTTTATGTAGTAAGCATACAACTGCAAATGTTCTTTCAAGTTTCCAAGAAATGTTGCCTTCAACGATTTTTTCTGCATATTACTTTCCAAGTTCAGTTTTTAAAACTGAAACACGTCAAAAGCACATTTACTTAGCTTTCTATTGATGTATTGCATTACAGTATAACCAATGTATTACTTATTACAAAAAAATACCTACAAGAACCTACGAAAAGTTGCCCGTTTTCCCACGGTAACGAAAGCGTGAAGGTGGCACAGATGGACACTGTGTCACACTGGGTGCTGCAGTTGCGAGCCGCTTTGCTGGTAATGCCGAAAATGACACGCAGCTTTGAGTATTGATTATCTGCAAACGTAGGTGCAAAGGAGTAACACTTCCTCCATATGACCGTCGCTGCGTCGTTAATGCCAACGAAAGTGGTAAAGTTATCTTAAACCTTCACGGTCAGAGTATGCCCACACTGGCCAGGTGGATTGACCGAGAAGCCACAGCGCATCCTAGACAAAAGGCGGCATCATAAGGAGCAGAGCATAACCGATGCCAAGTAAGGTTCGACCAGACCTGGGCAGCATCGCCACAAGGGGCGTCGCGCAACTCACTGGCACTGCAGGTGGAACGTCGCAGGGCATCTGTCGCAGCAGATGAGGTCTCCGCCTTCTTTGCAGCTGTCGCAGCAGTCGTGGTTGACGGCGCGGCCCGCAGGACGGTGGCAGCGCACGGGTGGCTTGCGCTCTTCGCTCGTCGGGGGAGCGATCAGTGCCTGGATTTGCTGCGCGCACCAACGAGTGCAGTGAGAGCAGTGCACCGGGCATCATCCCTGGTCGCCTACTTACGGGCATCAGGCCCCCCGACGTGTTGAGATCGTACTCGACTGTCGCCATCCTGCCGTTGTCTACCCGACGCTCGGCGCCATGATACCGCCGCTCTAAGGACGCCGCCATTGACACCCTGGTTGCCAACAGGAGTTGTCAAATGTCCGCCAATAAGTAGAATAGAAACCGAAACTTTGCTCGCATTAGTGGTCGTGAGCATAAAGTTTCACATAAAAAACGTTATGGTCGCGAGACTATGCAGAAAATGCGCGTTGGTGTTACAGAGGCTAAGCAAAAAAAAATTAGCGGTGTCGCTGGAGCCGACGTTCCCGTAAGCCCGTAAGCCATAGAGTTCTATTGGCTGCAGCCTTGTAGAGGCAAGTCCGCTTACGGGAACGTCGGTTCCAGCGTCGCCCCGTGTTCACGAATTTTTCATCTCTTCAAGCTTCCCTCTTCCCCTGAACTAGAGGCTAAACAAGGCTTTTCTAGCCTCAGCAGTCGTGTTGTAGATTTTGTAGTGCCTAGTTCCTTGTGTGTGTGTTTTCCTCTCCTCAACGCCTGGACACTCTATCCCCCATCGCATAGAGTTTAAGAAACTCTATGCCCCATCGCAAAGAGACAGGGCATCACTAAATTATCATCGTTTACCACGTGGCCGCGTCACTTTTACTTTTCGGACTCGTTCAGACATTTGACGTAAATCTAGCGAGAACATGTCTTTGACGTTCCGGAGTGGCATGCGTCGCTCTACTTCGCGACGGTGTGGAATGTCAATTACCAGTCGAACGCCCGCAGTTTGAACGCGCGTGTTTGTTTAGTGCGATGTTTTCTGTCATTATTGCAGAGATCTGCGCAACCGCGAGGGAGGAATACGGACAGCTCATTTGAGCTACAGTCCCCTCCACTTCCTAGTTCCACTGCTGCCACCGCGGCGCTCGTCGCCGCTTCTTTTTCTCTCTTTTTTTTGTTTTTGTTTTCGCAGAGCAGGACGCAGTCTGGAACATTTCAGCGATTTCTGGGCAGCGTAAGCTGGCAACACTGCTTGCTCTGGCTGCTCATGCATTACATGCAGTGGTGGTACGGTTGGTGCGGCCCGTGCTACGTTCGCTCTCCGAGGTTTCTTCGTCAGCGCTGCAGCAGTGCGCTACGCGCTTGTGCATGACCACGACGTCCGCCCGTCACCGCCGGTGTTGTTCTTGAGGAGCTCTCCCCGCGTGACGTGCTCGCTGGCGGTGGGTGCTCGACCGCGTGCCGCATCATGACCGCGCCGGGCATGTTGGGCCAGGTGGCCGCCTACTTGGGATCCTCGGAAGCAGCATTCCGGCTTCTCCTCACCATCCTATCGGGTGAGTTAGGACGTGCCTAACTAATCGAGCGCCCTTTGAGGAAAGCGAACGTCATCCGAGGGGGCACGCCAGCACAATGTCCCGTGCTCGGGTTCGTTGGCCGAGCTGCATGAGGAAAAAGTCCCGAGGTTATAAGGCTTTCCTGAACGCAGACCGATTCGATGAGAGTCGGGCTGTGTGCGCTGCGTTTGCAGGTGGACTGGCTTGGATGTGCGCGCTTTTGTTGGTGGGATCGAGCGCCGTTGTGGAGCCCGTTTTCCGCATTGCCATCACTCCTCGCAGCGTTTTAATACACCTTTGGTGGACGTTGCGGGGCTTTGCGGAATAATCGAGTCGTCCCGGGAGCACAATACTGAAACGGCACTCCTCGTGCTTAACTGAAACCTGTTATGCGAAGGTTATTCAAGCAATTTCAGTCATAGTTATTGCGATACAGGAAGGTAGAGACAAAAGTAATGCTATTTATTACATTTCTAAAGAGATAGCTTATGAGGATAGGCGGTGTATCTCGAGGCAGCAAGCTCTGTATGCCACACACTTAAAGAACACCATAAAAACTTGCCATATTTTTCTAGAGCCTCAGCAGAACACCCTATGGTTTACAAATGCTTCGCTGGAATGCTTCCGCAGTAATAGCAAACACACACAAAGACTACACAGAAAGACATGAGACAATCAACCGCTAGACCGAACAACAAAACCCCTGACCGGCCAGTAGTCACGGCGATGAAGTTATTTTCGCCGTTTATGCGTTCTCATCCTTCCCTCACTTGTATCAAGTACTTGCCGGACAAAGATTTTGTTGTTTGCCCTGAAGAGTGGTCTAGCGCTTGTCCCGTCTCTTTCCGTGCAGTCTTTGTCCAGTTTGCTAGTATTGTGGAAGCATTCAATCAGTACATTCCTTTATTTCAGAATTCATCTTCAAAACAAAACACTTAGGAGCGAAAAGCCGCTCTTATAGTGGCTTGCCAAAGGCCTCTGCCCCTATTTGGCAGCAGACAGACAACTGTTTTCACACTTGAATACAAAACATGAATACCAATGCATGAATGCCTACTAGCCTGGCTAAATGCATTTACGAGTTATCTGTCTAGTTCCTTGGGCCCCGTCTTCTGACTGTATACGTGTTCTTATTTTTCCGTTACTTATATAAACTTTATTGTTGGCACTACTTGCCGGACAAGGATTTTATTGTTCGCTTCACTTCAGATGCCTGAACCAAAGCTAGCACAATATTATGTATATTTATGTTAGAACAGACAGTGACAAAACTGCCAGCCGTAATCCATGAGCAGTGCCTCCTCTAAGTAGAGGTGGTCTGTGGCAGCCCTCTCCGACCCGCCTCTCAGCAGAGCTGCCACAAGAGGCACTGGGCATTACACCCTGAATAGGCTGCAGTGTGCTCAGTTGTTTCATTCTCATAAATCCTGCAGTTTTGCGCTACTGTTTATTTGCCTCCATGTGCATTAAGCTCTTCTGACGAAGAATACGTATCATGCTCTCATGCTCGCAACAAGGCCCGATGTCGAATGCATTTGTCACCTGCTTGTGGTGACAAAGTTGGAATCTGTAGCGACGCAAATGAGTTCTTCTTTTGCACCTGCACTGGACATTGAGAGAGCTGACATTAATGGGCTGGAAAAGATGATGCTGCTTCCATGAACGCCAACATGCATCTTTCTCTGCTGCCCACCGTACAGGGTCCCTGCAACACTTTTCTGAGTAATCGTCGAATGGCTCCATTAAAGGAGTTCATTGGCTTACGAATCGACTGCTGCAAAAATTTTTAGAATCCATCAAGTACGAGCGGAGTTAGAGATTTGTTGCACGCTGTAACTGCTTTCTAAGCAGGAGGGTGGCACGGGGGAAAGAAGTTACGTGACGCTCGCGTCATGACCTTCAGCACTTACTCCCTTTCTTGTATCATTTCTTGTTTCAACACCTTACACAAATGCCTTTGCCTAATAATTAACCCAAACTGATTAAGCAAAGGCATTTGTGTCTAAGTTGTTTGCATTCAAATATTATCTCAACTTCCCTGCCTCCAGAAATTTTGCCAAAATGTTCCATGTTTGCATTTTCCCCCTGTAAAATTGTGCAATGTGTGAAATCGGAGTAATCAATACTCACTCTCTGGGAGGTGTATTCCGTGATGAAAACATTTCCCAACCACTGTAGTTTGTAAAGCTTGCAAGAAATGGTCACAAATTTGAGAAAATCTTCATTTTGGCCTACATTGAGATGAAATTTGCATCACATGGTGCTCCAATTAAAAATCAGCGTTGTACTTCAGTTGAAAGCAAATAAGCAGTTCTTCTTATTTGGCAACTTTTATCATAACATTTTTTGTTTGAAGCAAGAAAATAATTTTTCATGTTCCCACTTGCTGATATGGCAACTTCCTCAGTGAACTTCCCCATTGACAGCAATGGGGAATTTCAAAAATTATTTTCTGTTCAAAGCTGTGCCTCCAGGATGGGCACAGCTGTGACCACGGGAGGATCTTGTGTGATGACATGACCACATCATAATGTCATCAAGACATAATCTCTGATCACGTGACCTTTTTGCATCGTTTGTGTCGTCGCTGCTGCCACCAGTCACTTTTCTTGCTTGATGAGGCATCCAAGGCTTTCTCCTTAGTAAAACTCTCAACTTGAACCACAAGTTACCGCTATCTAGGCATTCAAATTACCTATGACCTTTCTTGGAAGCAGCATATACAGTACATAATATATAAAGCTAACCGCTCATTGGGATACGTAAAAAAAAATTGTTTAAAACGACTGTCGTATATAACCTACGTCCCCCCCCCCCCAGTTAGAAACATGCCTCATTCATCTGGGATGCTCATCAAGTCTCATTAATTAATGAAATCAAATCAGTACAAAATTGCTCCGTTTGTTCCATCCTGGCTAACTGTCATCTCACTGCTAGTGTTGTAATAATGAAGATACCACCGTCAGCTCTTCACAGCTTTTTAAATTTTTTCATAAAATCTATTACCACAACGCATCCATTCACTCTCTTTGGACGCACCCTGCGCCTTACTATTCAGCTCATAGTGATCACGTACATAAAGTTAATGTAATTCATACTTGATAATCGTTCATTCCTTGGACCTCATTCCATTGGAATAATCTACGCATCATCAGTAAGCATCACTGGCACCACTAGTTTTAACAATGCACTAATCAACATGAAGTAATGATATTTGATGAAGCAGTGCACAAAAGGACAAAACCACACACATATGACACAAACACATTAGTTCCATTTATGTGTTTGACACATTTTATGTGTTTGTGTCATTTTCGTGCGCTGCTTCATCAAATATCATAGCTCACCAACTAGCCCATCAGTACATATTAACTGAAGTAATGAATTGTACCAACAGGTATAATTACGTGTTTATGGGTGTACATTGTCTGTTTAGTGTGCACTTTGTGTATTTAATTTTCATTGTGTATTTAATAAAGTGTACTGCCTGTGTGTATTAATTTACTATTATGTAGTATTGTTGCCTGCACTGTAGTTTGTTACAAATAATCCTGTATTTATATTGCTCTTGCACTGTATTTTCGCCCGTCCCCTCTACAATGTACAAAATGTACCGAGGGTCCCACAAATAAATAAATAAATAAACCGTCAATTTCATACCAGTTTGCCAAAGCCTATGTTGGAGGTCACTTAAAAGGAAGCGTGTGGTTTAGATCTTCTCAACGATGCCAGCTGCTCACAATGTTTTGGTGAGGTCAATCCATCAATTTCATTAATTATCCTGACAATTTTATCCTTATCTTAAGTAAAGTTACACTCCAATATCATCAATGTAACTATAGAACCAGAAGATCAAGTAATCTGTTACAGCAGAGCTGTTATGCTCGAGCTTTGCCATTTGTCATAGATAGAAAACTATCATCATGAAACGGCATGCGATCTCTTCCTCTTCTTCCTCTTCACTCCCAGAACATGTGCACCAATTGTCCAGGGTGGGAGGCAATAACTCGGATGGGTGAGAGGAAGAAATTGCGAGAGGGAAGATTTTATTGATGTGACATTTGCGCCTGCGCATCCACGATTGCAAGGCGAGCATCGTAACCACTCGGCTATCCAGCCACGCTAGCAGAGCAAAGCGTAGCCCTGTATGGTATAGTGTAGCCAGAGGGTGCAAAAGGGAAGTGAGGGTGAGGGGAAAGAGAGCCATGTATAGTATAGTATACGAAGGAGAGAGGTGAGAGGGTATATAAATGCCTAGCCAGGACTAGCTAGGTGCCCACCAGCTGTGCTGCGGACCCCAGGTTTGCACGACTCGGTGCTAGCTGCACAAATTTTTTTCAAGAGGACTTTTATGAATTCTTGGAAAACTGGAAGTAAGTGCTTGATAGGATAACCTTGGAAGAGAGTCGCTCGGCCTTTCTTGCCACTAAGAAAGCTCTAATGGATGCAAAGAATAAGAATCGCAGTTTGAGCGGGGCATTGAAGCCAGGTACTCGCATGGCAGTCGAGTGCTGTGGAAAATGCAGATCCCTTGTAATAGCGTGAAGATGGAAGCAGGTGTAGTCGCTGCCGCACCCGTCTGCAGCCTTCACAAGCTTTCGTTCGCACATAGAATGCACGCTGTGCGGGGCTTTATATGGAACATTGCAGCAACGGGAAAACTGTGCCTCGAGTGTCCACGTAATTACTATTGCCAAAAAGCTTGGAGGGCCCTTGAGCTTCGCTTTCGAGAGTGGGAATGCGATAGTATGATCGGGCCCTATTAGCATTGCCTCCTCATTTGCCTGCTATGCTCGGCGGACACCTCAACCGCACTGCAAGAAAGGAATGTCTGCGCTCGTAACATTGGCCATTTTAAACCTTTTTGGGGTGCCTGCTGTAAGTGCATTTGCGAAGTGCCCACTACGCCATATTTCATCATTTCGTGTGTCATTGAATTACCCACTACATGTCTGCAAGGCAGTGTACAAGCCTACGCAGCTGCACACTTTGTTGATGCTGTTGCTGATGATTGATTATGCCTGAGCATGTTGTAATGGGTGGGCCTTTAAATCAACCACTCGTTACATAATTCACATAGTGTGATGCCTGGTGTAATTCTACACTTCTGTCAAGTAATATTACATCTTTTCTTGCTTTCTTTTTTTCATTTGTTTCCATTGCAAACGTCGTTACCTAATGGCAGGGGCTAAGATGAAAGCTGCTATAGGCAGCTTGAGAAGCTCTTAGCCCCCGGTGCTATATGGCGGCAGCAGGTGGCGGAGATCAACGTTACTAGAACAAACTCAGTTTAAAAGCTCCGCCGGAGAGGCGGTCCGCGTGGCTGGTCGTGAGAACTAGTGGCGCTGCAGTCCCGTCTAGCTCCCGCGGCTGGCGCTTGTGATCGGCGCCGCCGATGTACGAGCGCACGTGGGTTACAGCGACGTCTGGCGTTTTGTTCACATCGTCATTTTTGCGACTGTTCTTGACCAGCGCTTAGCGTCTTGTACGAAGACACGTGCATGATGTACGAAGCGTAACGATGGGCGAACAGATTCACGGTGCGGTATGCCGACTTTCTTTTGCGCCGGGCTGCAAGAGCGGCTACCGCACCGACGACTCCGTTCACGACACTTCTTCGGACCTCCAAAAGACCCTACGCCATTCAAGCTTTGCACCGCAAAGATAGGAAGGTTACTGCGAAATGCAGGGTCTGTGGCGTTCATTTGAGAGTGATGACATTGTAAGCACTATCGTCGTGTCGTTGCGGACAAGAAGTTTTGATCCACGTGGAAGCGGGAATTCGCGCCCCGGTGCCGTGCCGCGCTCGTTCCCAGCACTTCCACCCCACATTTCAAAGCCAAAATGTTCGGGGTTTAGGCGCAAATCCCCCTTCCCCCCCAAACCGCACGGCGTCCCACGAAAGCCCAGTGCCCAGTTTGGAGGAGCCGCCAGAAATACAAAGCAAAAGAAAGGCAGGCGATTACCTATTTACGCTACCGAGACTGAGAGTTGAAACACAGTGACATTTCGATCAGTTGTCAGCTGTCGCTATTCCTTCAAAGCAGTGGATTTTCGAGAGATTTTACGACGAGGTATCGAACAAGATGTGCGGAATATTTTACACTCGCCGGCTCGGAAACGAGCTGCTCAGCGCAAGAATTGACACGGAGAAAATACGAGGACCAGCACTAGTCCTCTTCTTTTCTATGTGTACCCGTGTCAAATTTTTTGCGCTGAGCAGTTAATAATGGAATACCAACTAGCCCAATCCCACACTTTGCTTCGGGAACGGAGACTTACTTGTGCAAAAGATAATTGTAGTTGACGAGCAGTTTTAACTGCGTAGTGAACGGCTACAGCACGAAACGCAAACGGCTGTCGTACAGTGTAGAAGTGCTGCGGGTATGGAACATCTGTCGGTGAAGTTGAAAAACTGAAGTTGAATACTGACTCTTCTAGCGACAGTGTACGCGCGAATAACTGCTCGGTGCTCACATCATGGCCGATCTGTTCCAATTGTTTAAGGCCACGTATAAGGATGCGACGTAGAAAGATGAGACATCGAAAATACAACTATCCGCTGAAAAAAATTGCCCAGAGACGACATCTATCGATGTAATCGCACACTGAGATTCATTTACCGAGATAGTTCTCGTAAAATTTCCGATTTTGGGTCAGTATCCCTTAACCGTCGCGAAAACGTGTCTTGTAAACATATTGCAAAGCATTGCTGATGTTTTTCGAGAACGTTTTTTTCAATAAATTGTAGACAACATGAGTACAGTTTTTCTAGAACGTTTTTGTATCTCGAGTAAGTACGCTTCTTTGTACATTATAAAGGCGTTTACAAATGTGTTGGGTTGTGTTTGGTCTAGATAAGACGGCAGCGGCTAAAATTGTAGTGGTAGTTATGAAAATTACGCTGGAAACCCTCATTCGCTTAGAAACTCCTATGCTTGGAAGTTAAGCGCAATGTAGACACCTCAAATATTGTCACAGGGTCGTGACGTCGACGAAGGCAGCAGTCAGCAGGTCCGAGATGAAACTCTTTATTTGGCCGAACTAGTGGCCGGGAAAGTGAAAGTCAAACTACAGCAAAACACTGATAGCGGCGAACAGAGCGTCGACCGTCGATCAACTGACAAGCGGTCTAGCACGTCGGCTTTTATACAGGCGCTATCGAACTTTCCAGCGATATCGCAGGTGGCGGCGTTATCTCTCGACAAAGCTGGAACATTCGCGTGCGGCGCGCAATCTTACCAAAACGATCTACTACAATCGCGAAGCTTCTCTAACACTGCTTCGCGGACAGCGTCGAGCGTTGATAAGCGTCCCTGCTGGTCAAACCGAATACATCAAAATAAAACAAAAAGTGTTTACAAACTAAACACTTCTCATCAAAATAAACAAGAAGGCAATATAGACCGAACATCGATTCTTAGCCAATCAATGAAGAACGCATGCGGGCCAATGCATACAGACGACCTTATGCATATCCACCTAACTAGTACAATAAGTTGCCGCGAGCAACTGCGCGGCGGACCGCAGCGTTATGCTGTGGCAGCAGACGACGCACCGATAGTGGCGCAAGACGGAACTGCAGCGCCGCTAGTTGTCGCGACCGCCGTTCGGACCACCCTCCTCCACTGGCGGAGATACGGAGCTTTGAAACTGAGTTCTAGTAACGTTGGCGGAGATGGCATAGGTGATGTGATTGAGTTTTAAAATCGGGATGTCATCTACAGTGAGCGACATCACTTACACAATCGAGCAAAGATTACAAAATAATGTAAAATACATAGTTATTAGTACAGGTATGGAAGGAGTCTATTATCGGACAATGTGATTTGACAGCATGATCACACACTTCTTACAGTATACACTTCTCATAGGTTGCGGTAACTTCGAACAGCAGGAAAAATGTCCAACAAAAAATATCAGACATTTCAACAGAAGTGCTCAAGAAACATGTTCAACAAATGTTCAGCAGAAAATGTCCAACAAAAAAAATCTATGAAAGTGATCGAATAAGCGAAACTAGTTGAGACCGTGTTATGTTTGAGGTTAGAAATCCAGCATTTTCAAGTGAATTCAGCAATCTCGGTGATCTGTTTTTAATCATTTGCATGCCATAATTTGTTCTTGAAATTGGTACAAACCATAGTTCACCGTAACGAGTAGTATAGGTAGCTGTATTTTTACGTAGACAGGCTATTTCGTTGAATACGCTATTTTCCGAGTTTATGTAGGAGTGCCATATGCGAAGCAGGAAAGGATTGTATAAGGAATAGATAGTGGGGATGTTGTACTGCATGAAGAGGTGCTCAGTGTGATGTTGGTATGATACATTTGCTATAATACGTACTATCTTCTTCTGTAATAGATGTATTTTTTTAAGTATATGACTACTCGCACTACATGACGCCTGTATGACTGAGGTGTGGCTCTGTGTTGGGACACCCGACTGCCACGCAGAAGGCCTGGGTTCAATCCTGGCTCAAACCCGTAGTTTTATTGCGATAGCAATTATATGGACAGTCTTGGCTGAATTCTGCCATCGCCGTCGCCGCCGTCATGCACCGTATATGTATAATTATGTATATATATATATAAAAGCCCCAAAGAAAAATAATTCAGAAAAATGCTTCCGAAGTGTGGAATCGAACCAGGGACCTCTTGCTCCGCAGCGAGTGGTGCTACCCACTACGCCACGAAACGGAGATCCTCCACGTAGCTAACGGCAAGCGTTATATACACACCCTTTACCGCTGGACGGACTCAGAGACGCCCGCGCTTATAAGCGTTTCTTCATTACCGGCGAGATGGCGCTACGAGCGCGACGGGCGCATTTAAAAGTCGTCAGCGAGCTCGCTCGCTTTCTTCTTATCTTTGCACAGGGAGAACCTTGCCCTTCCGCTATCTGCTCGCGCGGTTTTCTCGTGGTGAGGGGAAGAGGGATGTTTCACGCTTTCACCGTGATGCCCGCGCTCATGTTACGGAGCGTACGAAAGTCACTCGAGCTCAAGGGACGCCGCTAAACGAACAAACAGAAGATGAGCGCGAACTATCAAGTGTCACAGCTCGACACTTGAAGCACGCTAGTTTCCTTCGCTGCTTCGGCCGCCTTTGCAACAGGAGCGCTGTTCAAACTGAAAGTATCCATTGGCGAGCCTCAATTCGTATAGCATTAGTTTCTTGCTATCGCATTCATTGCTTCGCCCTTGCGGCGAAACTGTGACTTTTTTATTATTTCTGATTTTTAATATTTGCACCAATCTCAACTTTTCACTCACAGACAACGCCTATTTTTTGTTCACAACCGACTCCAACACCTGACAATAGAATGTCTGTGACGCAGCCGCTTTAACACGACCGCGTAAATTTTGTGTGGCAGAAGTGTAAAATTGCACCGGGTGTCACACTGTGTGAATTGCGGAAAGAGTGGGTGGTTTAAGCCCTGCCACTCCATTGCAGAGGGCAGAGCTGTAGTTCATCATCATCAGCCACAGCATCAACAAAACATACGCTGCACAGGTGCGCGTATCACCTTTAAGACATGCATTTGTTACTTTGCTACTTATCAAAAATGTCACTCGCACAGACATTCTTTTTCTTATGCCACGGTGCTCTTGTGATGGATTCGTTGTTGTCTGCCACAGCCTTCCTCGTCCGGGAGTGGGGCATCTATGTCAAGTTGTTCTTGGGCCTATCGACGACCACCTCGTCTTAGTGGAGTGGAACGCCGTAGTGTTCCACTCTAGAAGGTGAAGCTTAAACTGCCTCCAGTTTTCCCAAATGATAGGCGGAGGCTTATCACAGCTAAAAAAAAAAAAATGGGTTGGTTGTTGATGGGCACCAGGACACAGAAAAATGTTTACGGCTCCTGCCAGATTGAGGCCACTCCCAGCCTAGGTGTAGTGTGACCGCTCTCTTGGCCGATATATATGTGGGAGACATGGGAGTAGTTGACATTGAATCTCGTAGTAGAAATGGCAAATAAACAGAGGCTCACACATGTTGCTCTAGTTGTAATTACGGCTGCTGCTGCAGGCACAACATTTCGATGCCAGTGAGAAGTTTCCTTGTGCTGACCTGCAGTCTGAGTGAGTGCGAGAGGAGAGTGTATAAGCAGCACTCTTACGATGCCTATTCATAAATTTGTACTTTGGAATCGAGGCATTTTTCATTTCCTCGTGTTCATTGCAAGCATGTGTGCATTCTTTCTGAAAAAAAAGAGCATTAACAAAAACACGTTCACCGGCACAGGTGTGCCGCTTCAAAGAGAGCGACAGAGCATGTCAGGGTCACTTGCCTACCGTGTCCTCTACTGCCATTTAATAAACACGGTGTTTGCTGAGCACATTTGTCACAAGGATCTGCCACAACTTGGGAACGGCAGTATTATGCTGTTAAGTTTGATCTCCAGCTGATATTTGGACGATGCAGAAATGATCATGGGGGGTCTTGTGCAGCACAGGTGGTTGTGATTAGCTGTCCACTATTGTTCCCTCTAACCTATTGTGTAGCTTTTACACTTTAAACATTGAGCTTAGTGCACAGTCATGCATACAGTCAAGGTAAACGTGCCGTATACAAATGTTGAGGAGGCATGCCAGCGATGTTTAAATGCTTTAGTTGGTACCAAAGGGGCATTCTTCATAATTAACAGAAATTGTTGGCTCTGCGTTAATGCACTTTATCTTCGTGTGTATGAAGGTAACAGTTACTAAAGCCAAGGAAAGCATACGGGACACTTGTTGCAGTTTTTAATTGGAGTGTAACTGTTATGACAAAAGGAAATAAAAGGGGACAAAAAAAAATCCTTGCCTGCTGGAGCTAAAACACACCGTGCACGCTTATGTGTACAGTGTATGCTTTGTGTGGTGATGGTGGTGACTGCTTCTTGGTCCACTTTCTTGGGTGCTTGTGTGGTGCCACTTGCGACCATTGCCAATGCCGCTTGCGGCCATGGATTCATCTGGAACATTCTTTTTGACTCGTGGCTTTTTTTAGGAGCGGGCAGCTGACCAATAAACTGTTAGAATGTGGTCTGTAAGGTGGTGCTTACTCTAAAACAAAGTAACCCTTCGTGCACTATCAACTAGAGACCCATTTCATTAACGAGCATTCCCTGTAAGCTTCTAGACTGGAACACCTAAACTAGAGTACGCTTCATCAATTCGAGATCCATCTACAACACAACTAACTTACTTACTTGAAAGTACAAAAATACTGAGAGGCTCGTTTTCTGTATTATACGCAACTAATGAAATTGACAGACGGTTAAACCAAGGAAAGCATAAGGGATACATTATTTGTGGTTTCTTAATTGTAGTGTAATGATTCTCACTAAAATTGAAAGGAATTAAAGGGGACGAAAAATCGCCCTTTATCTCGGTGGGATCTGAACCCACGGCCTTTGAATTACGTGTCCAGTGCTCAACCATTTGATCTACGATGAAGGACACTCTCTCGTCCACTTTTTTGCAGGCTATTTATGTGTGCTTAATACCTGGAAGCATTAGCCGGTGCAACTTGTAGCCCAGGCGCCGAGTGTGGAACACTTTTTTTTGCCAGCGTGCGTCGGGGGGCACATCAAGGTTTATTGGTTAGCCACCACTTCATGTGAAGATTGCGCACTCCGTGCGTACAGTAATGTGCATGCATTACTGAAAAGATTATCACTGGAAAAGAGCGTAAGCTTATTTTGTAGACTCTTCAACCCTCCAGAAATGCAGGCAGAGAGGCAGTAAAGATTCTGGCTGTGCCAGACACTTCTCAGAATCGTGCCATCTGGTGAGACATTTACAGTGAGGAAGCACATTTCACTTGGGAAAAAGCCTGTCTGCCGTATAGTTTTGTGGCAGAGGGCCATTTGAGCTGCTTCTGCCAGTTGCTCTTTTGACCATGGCAGTGATGCTACCGCTGCGCCAATTGCGCCAGACTGCGCCAAAGTGCCCTGGCTGCTACAACCTGCTACATTTCCTCAAAATTTGGCGATTCTGCGCCAAGCCTGCGCCAAAGGGGTGTACTCTGACTTTCAGAAAATGAAACTAACTACATAAAGTTCCCCTATTGAGAGCGACATCGCGCTGTACGCGGACGTTCTCCATGAGAGTGATGAAAATGGAGACAAAATATATCAATATGGTGTTGTCAAGCGGACGAAGGAACTGCGTTTTGTGTTTTTTTTTGTAATCAAAGCATCAACTGTAGGCAACATGGCGTAGCAGCAGTCAAGCGACATGCAGCCATGAAACGGCACATTGATGCTACCAGTCGTCATTGAGACGCTTCAGGTGGACTGCAGCGGCCGAAAACGATCCAGCCGACTTTGGAATTCGGCAGTCCATGGAACGTTTTGCAGTGTGACCGCGTGACAAACGCAGAAACTCTGTGCTTGGCATGACTCTCAAGGGCATCCCATACTCGTGGGCCGACACAGCAACTGCCTTGTTTCCCAAAATATTTGGAGATTCCGAAACAGCGAAGCAGTTTAGTTGTAAGAGGTTCAAGGCATCCTACATAGTTAGTGATGGCCTCGGGCCATATTTCAAGAAACTTGTGCTTGACGAGCTGAACAAGCAGGATGTGGTTTTTTCTGTTAGCATTGACGAGACCCCTCTTCCTGAACAGAGGTGCCAACAACTTGATGTTATAGTTAGGCATTTCTCCAACAAAATGCAGCGAGTTGTGGAACACCTACAGTCTTTCCGGCTGGGCTCTGCGACTTCGGAAATTTTGGCTAGTGAAGTGCGGAGAGCAGTGATGGACCTGCCGCAGAAAAATGTCATTTGAATTTCTACGGATGGCCCTAATGCAGTGAAAAGCTTCAGAAAAAAGATGCAGGAAGCATACCCTGACATCATAGATGTAGGAGAGTGCTGCTTGCACAAAGTGCACAACTCATTTGCCCGCGGCTTGAGTGCTGTTGGCCCGGATGTCGACGCTGCTGTGGTTGATGTTTATTACTTTTTTAAGAATTTTTCGGCTCAGAATGAATTGTTGAAGGCAGAGCACCTGCTCCAAAAGCTAGTTTTGCTGCTCCAAAACGCAATTTTGCCTGCTCCAAAAGCTGCTCCAAAGTGGCCTAAGCCAGTAGCATCACTGCCATGGTGAAATGCCGAGGTTGTAGGACATTAAGTGTGTTTCTATATGTGCTCACTGCACGCATTTTCATGGGCAGTATAAAAAGGTCATAACTGCCAAAAATGAGTGAAGCCTGGTTGTTCTAGGGCTTTGGTGCAGCAGTTATTCTCAGCATTCTTCGTAATGACAGTCAAGAAAGTGCTGTTATCGGTGAAGGAGGGCAGTTTGAGGCTTACTATGATGTGTGTGTGTGTAGGCTACCCACTGGCGCTGATCCACCGGAATTTCCTGCTGGGCAAGAGTCCCAATGCACAGCACTTCTACTTTGCTGCCTGTGGCCTGGTGCTCTGCTGCTTCAACTATGGTGAGTGTTGTGGACATAAGAGAGTTCTGAAATGTCTGTGCAGTGACGAGAACCATCAAGCCTCTTATTGGCCGAGTATCAAGCTCTGAGTTAGTGTGTAAAGCAACTAGGGATCGGCTGGGCATGTGGGCTGCTTGCACAACATATGGACGCATGACGTGTGAGGGTCTTGCTGATGCCTTGTACCTAATGGTGCATCCAGACGACGGGCCAAACATCTCTTTTGGCCCGCGGCCTCGCCATCACGTGACCCTCCACTTTCGGTTGGGCGAGGCCGCGGACGGCCAGGGGAGGGAGGGCGTGAGAAATCCCGAAAACATTTTCACGGGCCGCCCGTACCAGCCCTCGACGGCGGGCCGTGATGGCCGCGCGCTCGCGGGGGTTGTGTGTCAACAAAACTGGGTTTTTTATTATCCTTTTTTAGCAGCTGGGCACGCCGGCGGCTATTCGAACATGTGTTTCTGTTTGAAAACGAGCGCGCGGGATCATTCGCGTCGTTTTTACAGCCCAGTACTTGTTCTGCCGTGCTTGTGTAAAGATGACTACGTGGAGTGACGATGCAACGTTAAACTTTCTCGCATTGGTGGAGCAGTTCCCTACACTTTTGAACTAATATATCTGCAGATCCCCGTCGTCCTCAACCGATAGCCATAGCAGCCAGGGATTTCTTTCGCGCAACCTCCATGTTCAAACTGAGAACTTCCGTAGCGGTACGTCCTTTCCTCTTAGCTTTTGTGTTGTCACCTGGTATCAGTTAGGTCTTTCGCGCGTCTCGCGCAGTTCTTCTCAGTGCATTTCCTTCCGTCACTGCATTTTTTTCTTGTTCGCATGCGAAGCCCTCCCGACTTTCGCCTGTGGGCAATGCCTGTTTCTAATTTTCCGGAGCTTCCTATCCTCGTTTTTCTAGCTCCGTAGCCTCTGCTGCTCTCCCCTCTGCTTCTTGTGACCTCTGTCAGCGACTACCACACGCCAACCCTTTGACTGACGCCACCAACCTCTTGGGAGGCCACACACCGTGCTCTGCCCGCTTTTACACACGTTTGTTGATGTTGTGCGTTTGCTTATTTTGTCAATTTTTCTTTTGCACGATCACTCCGCGCTTTATTTGTATGTTTCTTTCGCAAAATAGGCTTTCTGTTTCTGCCAGCTCTGTGTGTACTGCGCGAATGGACAAAGGCTGAGTGGAGCCTGGGGTCTTGAGGCGTGAGAGGCATGCGCACCGCACGTGTGAAATTCACTGTCGCAACGCCGCCCACCAAGCTGCGTCGTGAGGCTTGAACTAGCCTCGGCCCATGCATCTCCCTCTCGTTTTGGTTCTCGCGTGTGTACAGCGCAAGCGGCCGGGCCCCTTGCAGCCCCGGCATCACGTGACTCAGCCGCCCGCGGCGGGCGGCGGTTTGCCCCGTCATCTGGATGCACCTTAAGTTACATGTGGCTACTTCAAAGATTTAGCCATAGAAGAATAGTGGGGACGGGCCAGATGATGCCGTACGGATGTGATGAGGGAGGCGGGGCAACCACTGGAAGCCAGGTCGTGCCGCATGTTCTTGATGTTCGAGTTGCGGTCTTCTTCGTTCAAGCACTTGCCTTCTGTGCGTCGCACCAACGTGGACACCACAGACCACTTGTGGGTAGTTGGATGCGCAAAATCAAAATGCAGGTAGCGACCCATGTGCGTGGGTTTTCTGTACACCACCAATGCCAACCTGTTATCAATCCGCTTGATAAGAATATCGAGGAAGGGCAACTGGCCATTCACTTCTTCCACGGTGAACTGGATCGAGCTCTCTATTCTGTGAAAGGGCCCCTAAACCACCTCCGATATTTTTTCAAACATTTCAAGTAAACAGGCGCATTGTGTGCAGAATGCTGTCACGATCATCGATGCCACACGTGGCAGCGCTGCGAGCCGCGGCCATGCCACGAATTCCAAGAAACAATTTCTTCTCCTCTCCGGGCCCTTCCGATCTGCCTAGTGACATGTGTGACGTCAGCGTGTTGAATCTGTGATGCAGTATGCAGGCGATGCTGCGATTGGTCTAACAAGAACCTATGACTTCCGGTTAGTCTGCAAGCAGCTGCCCGCGCTCCTTGCTGTTCTTCGTCGGGTTGCCCGTGTGTGCGCGCTTGCAAATTGGCAACTGCAGCCCATGACACAACTGCCAAATTGCTAGCGTACCAGCACAGTCACGCCTAGTGGTCTGTTAAGCTGTGCGGACTGAATCCGACAGTGTCTTGCGACGGCTTTCACACATCAGTGTGCGGTTGCAAAGCGCCGACTAGAAAAAAGAAAAGAAGCGACACGTGTCGCCGTACGGGTCCATACCGGCACAATTCGTATGGGTCCATACCGGCACAATTCGTACAAGCACGGGCCGGCACAGCAACAACAGCGGTTAGCCGAGAAGCACGGAGTTCACGGAGTTGCGGCAGCCAGAAGTGCCCGCTCTTTCGAAGAGCGTGTCAGCGATGACGGTATGTCACGTGAGATTGGGAGGGGCACTCGGCGAGGAGGGCGAAGCGGCTTTGGGAGAGGAGACCAGCTGACGAGCGGAGGGTAGCGAAGGAAAGAGTGAAACGAGCGATCGTGTTTAGATCATCAAACGCGTGTAACTCCGCTATTATGGCACCATTTTGAAAAATTCTCACGGCTGCGTCTTCGTTGTAGACTCGTGCACAATTGTCACACCACAACTAAATTTCGACCTCTGGGTGGTTTAGGGCATAGAGTTTCCTAAAATTAACTAGAGGGGACTCTGGCGCTGCGATCGTTCAGCCACCATGGGAATGATGGGTAGTACACAGATTTGCCTAGTCTTCGTACTTGCGGGCTTCGAACGCACTTGTGGCTGTGTTTATTGCTGTGTTTTGGTTTTGTTTTGAATAAAAGACTGGATCGTTGTGAACTTCGCGGCCAGATTTGGATTGGTGAGCCTCAAAAAGTTAAAGTGGTGAAGTGGAACTGCTGAACGTTTGCTGAACTTTGTTTTGCAACAAAGCGGATGCAGGCAACGTGGAGCCAAACGGAGCCAAAAGAACGAAGTTTAGACAAATCTGTGTACTACCCATCATTCCCATGCTGGCTGAAGCGCCATGTGTTTCAGCTCCCATAGATACTAGCGCCACAGTTCCCTCTAGTAAGTATTGCAGGAAACTCTATGGTTTAGGGGCCCTTTAAGTTGAGGTACTAAACTGTCCAAGCACTCTTTAATGATTCAAAAGCAGTCATCCACATAGACTTTTGGTGGCGGCGTAGACGAGGCGAGTCCTTGGCCTTCAATGAATTCCATTGCTAAATTAGCCTGCTTAGATTGGGTACATCAAACGGGTACCTTTCAGGCAGTGATGTAAGAGATGCCAACGCCTTGGTACGTACAGTTACGGCCAGTGCGATTTATACACTAGTGAAGAGGGACATTGCACAGAAAACAAAAAACAAAAGAGCTTCGGTTTCAAATAGCACTAAAGCTTCCATGGGTGGAACTGAAAATTTTGAGCAGAGAGTGAAGCAGCACCACTTTGACGTGAAGAAAAATAATGTTGCGCCCAACACATTAGCCAAAGATGCAGCCATGACTAACCACCCAATCAGTAGGGACAATGCAGACATCGTCGACAAAGAAAGGAGTTTGGCTTTTTGGCTTCACCTTGAATAACTGATTATCCTGAGGGCACCCTCACGTAGTGATGGAAACTCTCCACACCTGTATGTGCGGTGCTTATGTGACAGTTTGAATTGTGTCTTACCGCACTTACTTACTGCTCATCTTCATTGGGAACAAGGTTCCCGTGTAGAAACAAAAATGTCTTTGTTTTGTTTTTATATGTAATTGGCATTTAATTTCATCTGCTTACAAGTATAGTCATTGCAACTCGTCACTTCCACCCTGTTTCGAGCAATCAAAATGCGACACATTTTTCTTATGTGTACTGATCTGCAGGACTGGTAGCGTATGCATTGCTTATCAAAGCTACAGCTGTTTGCTATCGTTATTCCACATTGGCTTGTAGACAACGACTACTGCCCAAGTGGCACTTAGTGCCCATTTTCATCTGTACTAGTTCAGTGTCCTTGCTCTGCCTCTGTTGTTTTTTTGTGTTTGTGCACTAGTAGTGACAGTGTTCCCCGTACGAGGGCATCTGCATATATGAGGCAATGGTTACGTGCAGGTGTGGCAGTGTACCACTCGTTGCTCAACATCCTGCTAGTCTATGCTGTGCTCAAACTGGCCGGTGGCACACGCGCTTCGGTCGCCTTCAGCTTCATCTTCTGCATGGTGAGTGTCTGTTGCCTCTCTCTTTTCTCAACGGGGCAAGTTTCATTTTGGAATGTATTGCAACCACGTCTGACCACGTGTTTGGTGTGAATAATTTTTGCAGTAATTAATATCGCGTGCCCCTTGAGGCTGACGTTAAATTTAAAGGCTCTGACAACCGATTTTTCCTGACCAAGTTTTTTTCGGCGCAACAGAAAACTCGCCCTTCGTAGTGTTTGTAGCTGCAGCCGTTGATCCCCAAAGCGTGTGGTTATTTATAAGCAGTACTTTTTTTGATCTGGAAAGCCTCTAAAGTGCACGTAGGCGTTCTTCAGCAACGCTCTGAAGTGATAGCAATGCCAATAGCCCTCCTCACATTACACTCGAGGTTCTTCATTCACGGGAGTGAGTGGAACTGTGGTTAACCTCCTTCATGTTGACATTTTCAACTGTTCTTGAATATAAAAGCAGATAGAATAAGTTTTCCAAATGCTCGTCACCCTTTACCACCTCACGAGCCAGGCACTTGTGGCCTCCGCGATTAGCACCGGCAAGATGTTGCCGGAGCCAATCTTGGAGGCTGCGAGGCGCTCTTTGTACTTCTCCAACTCGACGGCAGGTGCCGCAAGGCCCTCAGCCAACAATGTTATGCTGCTGCTCGGATGAGCGTCAGATCAGAGATGTCAAGCAAAGGTGGCGCAACTGTTCTGCTCAGTACAGACGAAGGCACACCTGCACGTTTTAAGTTGTGTGCTGCATCCAACGCTGATAGTAACAGTGTACACCAGTAAAAGGTCACATGGTTGCCAACAACTGTACCTTCACTTTCTTGCCGAGAGGTGCCAAAAGAAGTTTTGAGTGGAGAAATAAAAATATAAAGCCACATTTAACAAAAAAAACTGTTCATTTAAGACAATACTATCCATCTTTCCACTACTAGGGTTATCTCAGTTTGTGTTCTGAGCGGTTGTCTGCCCCTTTAAAGGAAAGTATATGGTGCGACTGTCTGTGCTGCACATAGACATGTTACAGTCGAGGACCGATAATTCGGACTCCACGGGGAACGTAAATAGTCCGAATTATCGAATGTCCGAAAAAACGAATGCGTCAGAAAAAAAATTACACCATCTCCCGCTAAAGGGGACCATGAGGCGATGCGAAGCCGGAGCACTTGCACGATCGTGTTCCGTTGGCGTTCGTTGGGCATGCTACCGACCTCGCGTCGTGGAACGCGAAGAGGGGCGCTACGCGCGTCGTATCTTCCATCTAGCCTGGCCGTTAATTCTCACAGGGCGATCGGGGAACGCGGTCGACAGGCGGGCGAGAGGGGGGCAGCGTAGGAGAGGAGAGAGAAGGGGAGGGGACGCGCATGCGCTCGAGCTCATCACGGCGTTGCGCAGGAGAGAATTTTGGCATGTCTAGCCCGCGTTTCAGAGGAAGAGTGGAAAGGGGGAGGGGAGAGGGTGAGTGGAGAGGGAAATGGGAGAGGGGTAGAGGACATGGGGAATGGTGAGGGGCAGTGGAGAGTAGGTGTGTGGAAAGGGTATGCGCATGCGCAGTAAGGGTGGTCACGCCGCACACCACCACCACCGGATTGAGCTCCGCCTTAAGATACTTCGCATCTAAAAAATACTTTTATTGACACTTTAGGGTTTGGGGGCCGAAAAAAGTTGTCAATGCATTGCTGCCCGCACTTCCGCTTACGTGCAACTAAGTCCGCCTGTATCTCCGCCAGTGTGATGTGATCGCTGTACGATGGCGAGCTGGTTTCGTTCGTGAAGGCAACGCGTCTGTGCGGCGCACTTAGCGGTCACACAAAGAGGCAGCATGAATGGCGGTGCGGCGCGTTTGGGTTCTCGCCTATTAAATGCGTGCACTACGCATGCAACTGCACCAGGCCACATGCACTATCGAACAGTTGACTGAAGATGCTTATCGTAAGGCTTGTCAGCGATTGAGCTGTACTGGCGCGTTTGCCACCTACCGCGATCACTCCTCCATGCATTTCCGCTGCTTATCCATAAGACATCGCCGCACGGCGCCGTGATAGCGGCCCCGTTGAATTTCCGGTCCGCTTCACCCCATAACACGTCGGCATCGGGACAAAGCTGACTTTCGGACTCTGCTATTGTCGCAAACAGGTCGACTCGTGAAAGCGCTGGTTCGAACCTACGAGATGATAGACGCGGCAGAGGTGGGGGCTTCAATTATTGCCTTTCGGACCTGCAATTTGGGCAGAAAGTCCGAAAAATCGGACGCCGAAGAGTTTTAGCGTCCGAAATTTCCGACGTTCTTGACCATTGACGTTTATGGGGCTGGTGACGGTGCCGCGAAAGCGTCCGAATTTTCGAGCATGTCCGGAAAATCGGCAGTTGACGGTATCTGCCGCGTTTCGTTGTCGTCGGCGTGGCCTTCGGCGTTGGCTGTGAGGGCACCGTTGGCGCCATTTAACTCAGATCTTTGGAGACAGCAGAGCGTAAAATAAAGCAAGTCTCAAAATAAAAATGAACGCACGCGCAGATTGCTTTACCGCAGACATATTCGACAGAATGGCGGCGATAGCAGCGCAGCGCGGGGATACAGGAACCGGAATGTAGGATGTTCGCGATGTCGATAGGATTTCCCACAGTTGACCAGTGCCTCCAAGATTGGCATTTCAAATCACAAATCTGAGGCATAAAGTAGCGATCGAAATAGAGCCTCATAGATCACCAATTAGCTTTTGTTTTGATCTCTGAGGCCATACTTTGTATGGTATGGGTGCCGGAGAAGATAATGGCTGGCGATTCAGCGTGTGCGACAGTCTCGGACAGGGTCCGGATTATCGAATGTAGATCTCGCAGCTGTCCAAAATATCGGTCAGCTTTACACATTACTTCTATGGGATCAACGGCGGTGCCGCGCGACTGTCCGAATTACTGAGCATGTCCGAATTATCGGTGTCCGATTTATCGGTCGGTGACTGTAGTTACACATTGAAATCATGAGCACTTTCTAGAATCGGCACTGGGCATCTTCCCACCACTTCGACTCTCTCCTAATGTGGTCTCCAGCGCTTTGTAATAACATCTGAGAAACCTTTGAGCAGGCAGTGTTGCTGGAGCCAGTGTTTTACCGACCGTTCCTTAGAGTGGTGCCCCATGCCTGCTACAAGAAGACCACTTGTTAACAAGAGAGCAACTTGTCCTGGGAACAGAAACAAATGCAAATGTTGCACCGCCATGTTTTAGGAATATGGCACCTGGTTTTTAATTTCCTATTCAGGGAACTATGGTTGCAAATGCCGTGGCCTTTTGTTGACTAGCCATTTCATTTATTCTTCGCGGTGGCTGAAAATCAAGACTCAATGCTGGGAAGTTTTCCTTCTTGTCAGCAACAGCAGCAACAGCATTCGTACTGCTGCACAACAAATTATGCATGGAAAGTATGCAAGCACCTGCTCCTTTGTGTAGTTTACAAAAAGCTTTGTGCATTTGTGTTCTGTCAGTATTAAAAAAAATAATTGCACTGCGTGTGCTGGATTGTGCTCAAACACTGAAGTTTATAGAGCAGCATCCTGCCTTTCCCGTTGCTGAGCGCTGCCATCTTGCAATGGTTTGAAAGCTCAAAATTTTCGCATTTCTATTCCCATGCTCCTTACGTACGATTGCTACATAGGAAAACTGCAACAAGAAAGGCCGGTCTGACAGAATTTGTGATGTGTGCGGACCTCAAATGGGCCATTGTTGCGGTAGTTTGTGCACAGGTGTGGCTTACGTAGGTTGGCCAACTCACTCAGGCAGACTCGGATCGAGCCGCGAGTCTGAGTCCGAGTGAGTCCGGTGGAGGAAAACTTTTTTAAGTCTGTGTCACGTGAGCCCAAAGGTCAAAATATATTTCTTGAGTGTGTTTGAGTGAGCCCCACGTTTTTTGCTGACCCATGGTGGCTGATACTACCAGCGGAGGCCTTGCTTTGTACAAGAACTTTGTTGATCTGCTGCTTCTTCGTTGGATTTGTTTGTGATACACGAACAGCTCAGCGGTGCGTCAGTGCTGCTTTTGAAATGCTAGAAATCGTAGCTGCCCACTGATCGCAAAGGACTGCCTTTATCTGATCATACGGGGACGGAAAGGAGGTACTTATTGTAAGGTTCACGCAAGCTGGCGATCACAGTGGGCCGAAGGTGTTGAGCGTGTCGTTCAGTACTGTGCCTCGTTAACAATTCAGCGACGATGTGCTCATTGGCACTCGTTCCTGCTTTGTGTGCCCTGCTTTGAGACCCGGTGTATCCAGTGTTGCCAACAGAAAAGCAGTTTGGAGAGGTGTCCAGTTTGTGTCTACTGGCAGCTCAAGTGCGTACTTCGATAGTCTTTAATGTCATAAAGCTAGGTTGTCGCCTGCTCCGAAAGTTGGAAAGTCTGCTCCAAATCTGTGTTTTTCCTGCTCCAAGTAGCCAACTGTCTGTTTCACCGCTGCTTCTTCCAAGTGGGCTTTTATTAGGTCTGCCGTATGAGTTTGAAATTGCACCATTCATATATGCAATTTCTCTTGACTCTGAACACAATTGAAAGCAGACACCAAACACGAAAGTTCATAAAATAAAAGAAGTTTTGGCTCCCGCACTGGAGCCTTCTTCACAGTGAAGACAAAGGCGGAAATGGTTTGGTTACGTTTGCTTGAAAATGTGACGCGGGCAACGTGTGGGAAGCTGCTGTCATTGCGATTAGGTGTGTGTGCCGAGAAGTACAGTTCTTTTCTCTTTCCATTTCTCTCTCCATGGTGAGTTGCTTCTGCTTTTTCGGAGCATTCGACGGTACCTTCTCTTGATTCTATGCATATTGTGATCTCGCAAAAAGTTTGTCAGTGACGGTGGGCTTTAGTAGGGCAGCGTGTAGAAGAATAGGCATCTGCCGGTGAACACAAGTGGTTTTTACAGTTGTAGACAAATGAAATACGAACAAGTTAGGGTTAACTAAAACGCGTGTTTTTGTCCTTTTTATCGCCACTACATGCAATATCAGTATGATATCAGCTTGCTCGCTTAATTTCGGTAACCACATAATTAGCAGTGTAGTATAGTGCTGTACAGTTATCACTTGCGAAACGCATTCTAACTTGCAATTCCTTGTTCTCGTTTCATTTGTCCACGACTGTACATGTGTGAGTTTGTGACTGGGCACAGAGTTCTGCAGCCTCCTTGTGATGTGCCACTGACTAATTGTGCCATAATTGCATGCAAGAATTGTACGAATAGTGCCACTGGCATATCTCTCTGCCACTACGTTTCCAGTATACAGCAATGATCATTTCCAGCATAAAACTTGGTAAACACAATTGTGACTGCTGATAAGAACGTTCTGATAAAGGGTTTTCTGCATTACCACTGAAGACGGGTAATCTTTACACGAAGTGCCTGACCAAGAAAATGGCTGGTCATATTGTAGATGCGACACAGTGAGTTAGTAGTGCAGGCTGTAGAGCATCTGCTGTTGTGCAGGGCTACCTGGTTCTCGGCTACTACCACACAGCCACCAAGGACTACGACATCACGTGGACCATGCCCCACTGCATCCTCTCCCTACGGCTCATCGGTCAGTCTGGCACTCAATCTGGTGGTGCCCTAAACTCTTTTTTAGAAGAACTTGTTGCTGGGCGAGTTGGTGCATGTTCGTGGTGGGAATCGTTGCGCATTCAATCGGACGAACACAGGAAGGAAGGACAGAGTAAACGGAAAGAGTAAACGGAAACGTTTACTCTGTCCTTCCTTCCTGTGTTCGTCCGATTGAATGCGCAACGATTCCCACCCTAAGCTCATCGGGACATAGTTTGGTTCATGCCATTCCTGCAACGTGGCCTGCCTAGGAAGTTGATCTCACAGTAGAAAGCATACTGCTGCGCATGAGTTAGCTAGCAGATACATGGGCCCTTTCATAGGTTGTTGCTCCAAATGATTGTTAGGCTGAGTTCAGCAGAGGTAGAGTACACACAAGCACTTTCAGTTATGATTGCCTCCTTTCAGGAGCTTGCCCAAAGGACCCATTTGCAATAAATATATTTGATCCCAATTGCGGTACTTACGTAATGCTTAGAAGCGATGAGATACACAATTTCTGTCTGCAGAAAGAAGAGACACACATAAACATGAGGCAGTGGAGACATTTTAAATCATCTTGATGCAACAATGACCGTTGTGGGAGACAGAAAGAACAGCTTTCTTCTCTATACTCGAGGTGGGACTCGTAGGCCGATTGCCGCAATTTGATTTAAAAAATGCAAATTCCTACATCGAACTGCACCAAAAGCGGAAAAGTGACCAAAATAGTGCCGCCCTGTGCTAGAATGGCGGCCATCCCCATACTGCTCCTTCCTGTGCAGAGGCGCTGGCGTGGCATGCCTGCTTTGACGATGCCTCCGCCCGGTAGTGCAAGTCCGGGAGCGAGGTCTTCCAGGCAACTACGGGTCCTAAACCTTTTGAGGTCTTCCAGGGTATCCTGCAGGTCTTAAATGATACCTTGGCTCAGATGCCCACCTTGTCGTGCTTCCCGGCCTCGCTCAGCAGGTCGCCGGTGAGGTGCAGCTGCCAACTTGCAGGGTTTCATTTCAAGAAGGTTGGCCAGCCAGCCCAGATGTGCAGTTTACGAGACGGTGCAGCAGACGCTTGACATCCCACGTGCAAGTCCTAGCTCCTTTTTTTTTTTTTTGTCGGCTGGCCCACTTTCTTAGATGCCTCCATGCTCTCTCTCCTACAAGCCTGTCTTGTTCTTTTATTCGTTTTCCTCAGGGACGTCCTCTTCCTTGTCGTAATGATCTCCATTTGAAATGGCATCATTGTCATTATCACCACCTTTGCCATTGTCGTCATCGGTGCCCTACTTGTACAAAGTCATTGGACTTTGTCTCAGCATCCTCTTACTCCCCATACATTTCAGCATCTTCCTCCTATCTTCTGCACTTTGCTGCTACCTCGCCCTTAGAGTCTTCTTCCTTCTGGCTCTTGGCCTTCTCCTCGTACTCTTGCTTATTCCTCGTCATCTTCTCATCAGCTTCCTCTTTTTTTCCCTCGTCTGTCTCCTTTTCCTCCTCCTTGTCCTTGACTTCATCGCATAACATGTAACTGTCCTCGGAGCCGTTCTTGCCGCTGGTACGAGAACTGCCATGGCCATCTGCGCCATCCAGCATTGATTGGGCCGACTCTACGCTCGTGCTGTTGCCCAACTGAGGTGAGCCGCGGTGCGCCTTGGTCACTTGAGCTTGCTCACCTGGGTGCGCACGTGGTTTCAGATGTGGCAGCGGTACAGCTCTTGCCTGTGCACTGCCAGTGCTGCGTGACAAGGTTGCTCTGGATAAGGAACAACTTGCCTCAGTACTCGCACAACTTGGGCTTCGGGGATGCCGCGGAAGGCTGGCGTACCTTGGCAAGGCTTGACAGTGCGGACGATTTTGTGGGAGTTTAAGCTCCCAGCGTCTGGCGCTGCAACATTGACGAAAGCCCCGCTGGCACCCACGGAATAGCACGAACAAGCTAGGACCGCATTCCCTTTTGTAGTTGCCAGGTCACTAACGGACACATTTGGTGCTTGCTATTAGGTTACTAAAATGGCTAGTGGAGACCTTCTTGTGCTGCTTGCCATTGTGCATTCATGTGGGATGTTTGTCGAGAAAATATTGATTGAAATGTTCAGTAAACCATTTGCAAAAATTTGCTTTCTTGTAAGGTTTGTTTTAAAACAAAAAACTAAATATGCTAATTTGCAGACTGCTTTTTTCACTCCTAGTGCATTCCCTTCTAGTCAGTAACCTCGACCAAAGACCAGTTGAACGAATTGTTTGCATTCAACTCTGATCCTTGCCTTTCATTTCTGCCTTTTTCTTTTGTTGTCACAGTGCTGAACCTCTTACGTTTTACATTTTCATGCAGATTAGTTGGTTCATAGTGAACTGTTGACACGCTGCACAAGCAGAAAGACAGAACAGAGCGCAGAAAACTGCGCTGTGTTCTGCCTTCCTTTCTGCTTTTGCAGAACGTCAATCTCCTTGTCATTTTGCTTAGTGTGATTACACTCGTGCAGTTATTTTGAAAGTCCTTTACTGGAATGGGGAGAGATGGAAACACACTAGTCTATGGATGAGAGGGTTCGGGGTAGGATAACACACCTGGCCGGAAAGTGTAGCGTTGCTTGTTGGAAGTGCTTGGAGGATGTATTTCAGTGTCTCTGAATTGTCTTGCTTTCTCGTGCTTGCAGGCCTGGTGTTTGACGTCTACGACGGCACAAAGAACCCTGTGAGTGTGGCGCATGACCAGCTTCTCAGTGTTGCATGACCTCTTTTGTTAGCATTGCATTGCTCAGGGGTGGTACAGCTGCACCTCTTGCACCATAGGGCTACTCTTATAACTTCCCAACTATGCTTCGGCTTCATCTTCAATTTTTGATGGAACCTATAGATGGGACATTCCGGATGAAACTAAAGGCAGCAAAAGTAGGCCTAACATCTGACCACACCGCACTGACTGGTGGTGGTATTACTGTGTTCCCTGCCTGCCAGGTAGCCACTGACTTCATGCACACATATGCCACTGGCGATGCCAGGAGTGTCGAGAATTGGCCCACACGAGTGAATTACGATGGGCACAGAGTGGGCCACCTCTGCCAGACAGCGTCATTTTAATCGCGCCCTCTCAATTCACAGCATCCTGTTTACTTTCATGCCTGCCCATTGGCGCTGATAGTGCAGGGGCGTGGGCGTTGCGCCTAGTTCCATCGCTCACTGCCAGTTGGCAGAGCTAACCCAGAATAGAAAGACCGAATGCTCTACTGTGGCATTCTCGGTAGCATAACTGTAGATCGCTCTTTTTTTTCTGCGCCGCTCAAGGAGGAGCAAGCACATGCTTGCTCCTCCTCCACCCACTTTCGAAGTGCGTCTCCAGTTAAGCCTAGCTTCTCGCTGGCACTTACCAAATCTTTCAAATCAATGTTTTTTATTTAGAGCAACTGAACGCTACAATCAGCCTTGTCCTGTCGTGGACGCCATTGTGATGAGAAAAGTGCAGTTTTTAAGATATGGATGGGAACGCTGATGCACCAATCGACGAGGCTGTTTGCAGGTTTTGAAACGCCACTTTATGCACACATGGAAAAGCAAGCACACACACACAAAGAGCACACAACGCGAACACAGTGAAAGCAAGAACGAGCTAAAGCATCTCTTTACTTAATAAGACAGTCAGGTGGTCCGCCGCAGGCTTATCGACTAGATGAATGGTTGGGCTGCAAGAGCGAGGCGAGGAGACGCACGCTAACAAGTGGAGCGATGGCCTAGTAGAGGTCGGCGTTGGCTTGCGAAGGCTGTCGAAGACACGAGAGCCTTGATGCGACGCATTGGAGGCGGAGAGTGCACATGGCCAGGTGAAGCCCTTAGCTTCAACTCCTGGAACGCTTCGCAGATGTTGGACACTTGGGCCCGGTCCCCCGACTCTGTCTCACTCCGAACACCGTCTGCCCTTCACTTTTCTTCTCCTCCCCTGCATGCGACTCTGTGTTCGTGCCTCTTTAGAGCGTACATCAGCATTCTCGTCGTCTTCCACCGCCACACATACAGGCACTCTCACTCGTTGGCGCGCACACCACATGCATCTTGTATAGCTCTATCACGTACTAGGGCGTTACGATGCTCTCTTGGCTGAGTTCACGTGCCAAGAAGTGCTATATCACATTTTTGACTAAATTACATTGATCGAATGCCACGAATAAATTGCGATCTCAGCTTTCAGGAGGCGGTATACAGTCGACAATGTTTCCACTAGACAGCATTTGGAACACTGCCACATTAATTTTGTGGTTGTCGGTGGCAACTTGCACAACAAGAAAACCAATAGATTCAATTTCTTTCAGCACGCGGTGCATAACTGTGCAGTTCAGTGCTGTTCTTTGTGAAAAAAATCACTGACGATTACGATACTGCGAATTCTGAGCGCAGCTGTGTTGGTGTTTTGATTTTGTGATAGGTCGGTGTCGGTGTTTTGATTTTGCGATTTGAAAGCGACATGTATGTACGTACAGTTGCATACCACTATTTAATTGCATTGAGCATCTTCACACCCAGATGTGTCAGTGCCTGCGTGTAATCCATGTCGCCCTTTTCTTTGACAATTTCTTGCACCGCCCAGTTCGGATTGGACATATCTCGGTTGGCCTTATTTACATATTCCACCACGTAAGCGGCACATGCATACGTGTCAAGCACTATCTGAACATCCATGTCTGAATCTAGGATGGACGCCACTCATGGGTTAAAGTAATTCACCCACTTTTGCTGCACGGTGTGGATGGGACGAGGAGTACCCGCTCAGTGAACCGAAATGTACTCTGCCTTGTTCGTGACGTGCGAATGTTCCCAGAACTGTGCCATTGAATCATAGTTAGTCGTTTCCAGGGCCTGGTGCATGGCTTGGTACTTGTTTCAGAGGCTCTCAATGTGTTTCTTCTGCACGGTGATGCCGCTCAATGCAGGAACAGGCGCCTAAGAGGACCTTCGACAAACACACGTCGTCTTCTTTGCTGCCCAATTCCTGTGACACATACTTCATTTTCGTTTGACACTCGCACCTGCTGTAAATGGTAGTGGGGCTCGCCCAATTCCTGTGGCATGTACTCATTCATGCGGTTACGCCGCTGACGATGACGGCACAACGCAAAAGTTAATTGCTGTGCTCTAAAAGTTAATTGCTGTGCTCTAAAAGTATGCCACCAGAATTTGAAATGGAACTGATAGTCCTATCAGTACGAAGCGCGGCAACGCATTTGCTAGCACAGGCTCATCTTTACTTTTCGATGGAAGGATGTCCCAGTAGTCTTCTTCACCGATGAAAGCGCCTTTTTGCTATATGTACAGCAACCACTGCTTTATTCTCATTGTAACTGGCGAGTGTCGCAGACCGTCTTTCCTTGGCCAAGCTTGTAAAGCCTATATGAAGATTCGAGGTAGCGCTGCAGTGTGCTTCCACTAGGCAGACGTAATATTCCTTCGCTCCTCATATGTTCATACACTCTTGTCGATATGTTGCGCATTACAGCGGCATGACGTATCGTCAGTTCTGATCAAGCCGGCTTCACTTGGCAGTAATTTTTCGCTTGCACTCGCGCTAGAAGCACCAAGATGATTTTCATCAGCCTTTTTAGAAATTTCTACAAATGCGCTGACATTGCAGTCTTCCTTCAGCCTCTGGAGTTGGTCCTTGTACTCATTCATAAACATTTTATTCTCTGTCTTTGTGATTTTAGGTGGCGTTCTCTGCGTTTCCACTTATGTCGCTCATTAACTGAAGCTGTAGATTGGTAGGAGACTTGCACTCCATGGTGGACATTAATTTTACATGGGGATAAATTAATGTCCAGTGAGCTGCTTTCAGAAGGCGATAGCAGTTCACCTACGTTAGCACTTTCATAGCTGTCATTATTTGAAAGCACCTTGTCACAACATAATTCTGGCACTTGCTCAGTATTTCCGTGTTTTCGTGTGGGAGCACAGTCCGAAGCACTGCCTTCATGTTTCCTCAGTGCTGCATCACTTCTGCTGGCTTTTCTAGGAGGTTGCTGATATGCAGGGTACTCGTTGAAAGTGGGGAGAAGCACTGTTCCAGTTTTTGTATCTTGCATCCTTCTTTGAAATCAGACGCCACAAAGTGACAGACTGTGCAGTGGCAGGAAGTGAAATGTGGAGTCCAATTTTTCCTAGACACAGCTTTCGGCCACTTGTTTCAAATTTCTTCATCGCTCGGAATTTCATGAAATGAGATGACTGGAACCTTTCTTTTACTGTACGAAGTGCGCTAAGGCACACAACAGTAGGCCGTACCACTGGGCTCCCGCTCGGACAGCACCTCATCAAAGCACCAAGAATGACTCGCTCGGGATCGCCAAGTGTTCGCTGTGGCCGGAAGCCTGTCATTTGCCTTGCTGTTGGACATTCTCAGTGCAGTGCTGACAGTTTGAAGACAGAAGACAAGTTTTGCTTGGCCGTAGCCTTCTATATGTACGAGGTTATCTCACAGCAAACCAGCAAACTTGCAGCAAGCGAGGTAAACGACTGTCATCCTGATTTGTCACTAGTGGAGATGCACACTTGCAAACTTTCAAGCCTTTTAAATGCGCTCGACGGCTAGCGAGCTTAGAATAACAGAGAGCTGAGCTAGTTGGTAAGTATTCATTCTAAAAAGACAAGGCATGCAAAGACGGACACAAGAAAGAAGTCCCGACACCATGGCTAGCGGCTATTCAAGACAACACGGCTTGCGAGCTGTTTTGGGGTAGCAGCGCCCATAGTGGGTGCACCGTGAGGAGGTTAAACGGCACTCCTGGAGTGATTGCACGGGCACAGAAAGTATCTAGGAGGCTCAAGTTCATGCATCAGTCGGCTCGCTAGGCTAGATCGTGTCATGGGATTGCCACGGTGGCGAAACTTTCCGTTTTGTTTGGACAGCTCTTCAGGCAGGCCAGATTCAGTAGGCATGTTCAGTGCACACTCTTTCAAAAGAATGTGCTCGACAGGAACACTCGGCTGCCGCACTCGCATGTTGCATTGAAGACAAGAAACGTACATTGCAATAATTAACCACAGCTAAAAAATTCATTAAAAACTCTTCAAAAATGATTTTAAGAATTGAGCCCCCTAGGTTCTTCCCTTCGTAATTTTTTTTTTTTGCTGCTTTCAAGTTTACCATGTGAATAATTCGTATATGGAACACTATTTGCCCTAGCTATCATTAAATAGTCATTAAAAGTGCTTTGTTCCTGTGATATTCTATAAATATTTAAAATATTTTTAAATTCTTGATCAATTTTGATGGAATTTGCCAAGTTTATGTACATTTCGGGGTTGATTTGAAGTAGTATGCAAGTATCTTTTAATATAATATGCAGTTTTTAAAATATAAAACATTTCATGTGTTTTCTGGGAGTGGGATTTTTCTAAACTGAGAGAGTAATGAAGTAACAGCATGTCACAGTAATCGGGAACGAGAACTGTATAGAGTAAAACCAGATTGGTTGTTCTAAGTGCATTTGAAGAAATGTTGCCTTACGATGACCATTAGTGAGTGAGTCATTGTCATGCTGGGATTTCACTCATGCATGTTCAACATGCCATAGCACTTTTGTTCTGATGGGTTTACAACTCCCGTGAGCTTGTGCATGGTAGCTGCAGAGGTCTACTGGCAGTGAATTTACAGCTGAACCACTTCTACCGTTTCTACCATGTGCCATCGGTGGATACACTTGTTTCCTCTGAGCCACAAGCTGTGGGCGCAGGGGAAAGAGTATTAAGGTGAACCTTGAAGGTTTCTGGTGATGCAAGCCACCGTGCCCCGGGCACAGAAATGGCAGGGCACAGGGTAGGTGAACAAGCGCACTAAAAGAGGGCGGTGCCAGCAAGCACTGAAGAGAAAAACAGTTCAACCGCACCTTATTTTGCAGTTTATCTGCAACAGGTTCAAAAGCAGGGGCGAACAAGATAGCAGTGGATATTGAAAAGAGAGTTACCACTTGCTGCATGTGATAGCAGCGTGCAGGTTGGTTATTATAGTCGGTGAAGTACGGTAGGCAAATTGGGGCATTTGGTGTTGCACGTGAAGCAAAGGCCCACTTTTCGAGTTAAGCGAGCTCTGCAGCCAGAAAGAAGAGGGCAGGGTACCTGTCGCATTGCCTGTAGAGGCTGCTCTTCCATATTCTACTCCCACCCCTTTTTTTTTTTTTTCAGTTCAACCTCAGTACAGCAATTATTGGTTGTAGCAATGGAATTTTCATTGCACATGGTTATTGTTATAAGTGTGTTTGACTGTACCTGCAGTTAGCCGAAAGTGTTAATGTGATAGCGTTGAAGAGCCTGTGCCACTGAAATTCTGTTGTCGGCATCGGTGTCAGCAGCGTTTTTATTCTCGGCATCAGTCACGACTGATGCCGAGAATAAAAATCGAGGTTCAAACCAGAGTTGTGTTCTACCACAGAGCCACGCCGGTGCTTGGAACTGCTTTGGAAAGAAACCCTATACAGGTGTCACGTAGGGCGAAAGGTGTAGTTTCCAGCCATAATAGTTTCCGCCGCTTGCATAATCAATATAGCATTAAACGCATAAGTGGACGAACTAATGCTTTCAATTCATCAGCACTTCCCCGAGCCATTGTTTTATGGAATGATCTTCCCGACAATATTGCATCTATCAGTAACCATCAAGCATTTCTTGATCAACTGCATAAGCATTTCTTGAAATAGTGCCATGTCATCACCATTACTTCTTTCTTTATTATTATTCGCGAAGTCTTCCTGCATTCTTTCTTTTGCGAGTGTGTGTGATTGGCGATAATTTTTTTTTTTCATGGAATAAGAAATGCTGTTCCTCTGTGTGAAAATGCTTTGCACTGTATACATACATATATATGTGTATATATATATATATATATATATATATATATATATATATATATATATATATATATATATATATATATATATATATATATATTTGTTTTTTTTTTCTCTGTTGTTATTTGCTGTTTTTTTGCCGTGTGTAAAAAGAGGAGAATGAGGAAAAAAAAATTTCTCTAACTGCACTGTACCCTATTTCTTTCTATTTTTTCTCTTGTTATTTGTTTCCGTGTATTTGTTGATGTATTTTCCTGTGATATTTTGCTTTGTACTTGCTCCCCCTACTCAATGCCCTATTGGGCCCTGTAAGGTATGAATAAATAAATAAATTAATTAATTAATTGTCATCATCATCAGCCACAGTATGAACAATGTGTGCAGCAGCATAGGTGCGCGTAATGCTTTACAGGCACGTAGTGGATGCACTGCTGCTTCGCAAAATTACGAATTAAGGCGTAGTGGGCACTCTGGCAACTGTACTTGCAGTAGGCACCCAGGAGAGTTTACGACGAGAATGTGATGCGCACAGACATTTCTTTCCTCGTGGCACATTTCAGGTGTTGTCCACAGAGAAGCAAAGCATGGCACACGAATGAGAAAGTGATGTGAATGGGACCCAACTGCGCTGTCGCGTTCCACTCTTAAATGCGAAGCCCTCCAAGTTTTTTGCCCATGCTGACCTATCCGGCGTTGCCTCATCAGGAAGCAGCCACTAGTGTTCGTGAAGTTTGGTGCATTGTTGATAAAAATGTCTTCATAGCAGCTGAAGGGCATTTTGAAAGTGAAGAAATTGCCTTGCAGATGAAGTGATCGTGTGGGTGACAACCCATATGGTAGTGACATCATTGTGGTGAAAATGCTGTTCACATGTGACATGTGCATGGATCATGTGGGAAATATTATTCGAGGCATTGCAGCGTATCAAATTTTAGACACTGTAAAGTTGTGGTTTTGTATATGCATGAAGTATCACTTATGCTGTGACATTCAACAGATAACAAGGCTGCAGGATATGTTCGCTTTGTTTTCTCTTAACCACTGATGTGAGTTGTCTTGTTGCCTGTGTGCATCGATGGACCTTTCACAAATGTTCTTTTATCATGCTGTTGGCCTGTGTGTCTGATGCAGTACTCTCAGTATCATGTACAAATAACAGCTGGCTGAAAGCCACTTCACTTCTGATTGGACGATTGACTGAATGCTTGGGAGGAGCCACACCACAGCATATGCTGCTTTGTTCTTATCCTGGATGTTGAGAAGCTTTGATGTCTGGCAACAGTGAGCCAGTTGTATTGATCTGCCATTTTGGTGTCATGAAAAGGTTGTGTCATGCTTGTATAGTTGCAGTGGCTTAGAAAGGTTTAGCATGTGGCTTTTGTGTTTTCCATTATGTTTATTTTTCAGACTACAGTTTGCTGAGGGATGACAGGGGGTAGTAAACCAGTATGCAGAAAGGAATGCAAATGCTGATGTCTTTGTCAGTTTTTTTTCTTTTCACAAGGACACCAGTGTACATGGTTTTGTATGGAACTGAAATTGAAAAATAAAAATATTCTAGAGAGAGCTGCTCAAAGAAAAGTATTGCCCTGCACTCTGATAGCTGGCCCGATGATGTAAGGACATGATGGCAGTGATGACCACAGAGCTGCGAAAGTGATGTGTTGATGGACTGCATTACTTGCAACAGGGTTTGAAAAGAGCTGACCATGGCAGGATGCTTACGGCAGTGTCAAAAGTGACTTGCCATGTTATGGATTCAGCATTGATGTGGGTGTGGCTAAAATCGCTTTCTGGCAACTTCTCCTGCAAAGAAAAAAAAATGGTTATAGTACCTGCAAAGTTAAAATTTTGCTAAATGGACAATTGCTGGACGCATACATGTGAGCTTGAATTATGTTAACTGCAAGTAACACCTGCTTGATTCTGGCAGGGTACCAATAGCACTGGTGCTATCAGAAGTGCTGTGAAAGTAATCTTGGAAAGTTTATTTGATGACACTAGGAAATTGTGGCCCACCAGCAACAACACTAAGCAAAGGACTCTTGCCGGTAGTTGGTGGCAGCCTTGTTAACTTATTGTAATTCACCACTTTGATTCAGGGCAAGATGGAAGCTTAAAAAGATGAGACAGTTAGGGAACACGAGGTGCTGCTGGAGCCAATGTTTCGACAAGTGGTCTTGTTGAAACGTTGGCTCCAGTGGCACCCAGTGTCCACGAATGTTTCATCTCTCACTGCTTTAATTGGTGCATAGATAGATGTGTGAATCGTATTCACTGTATGTGCTCGTTTAGGTATACTTGTCTTTCATTGTGTTTTTCGATTTTGTTTTTTGCATCTGTTTGCATTCTTGTTACATGCGATTGTGACAAAGACTCACTGGAAGAATGTCTGCTGGATTCTGCAGCGTGACGATTGACTGGGAACTGCTGAATATGCAATGAATGAGGGCCTGGATTGTGCACTTCTTGTAGAGTCGCTTGTTTGCACGCTGAGCATGAGAGTGATCCTATAGTTTTGTCAAATTTTGAATTTGTTCTTTTAGCAACTGTGTTGGGGGGGGGGGGGGGGGGGAGAATGTTGCACGTGGTGCACCTGTTGTTTTGCACCTGCAGAAGATTTCTGAGCAGATGCATTGTGCAGCTGCAGGTTTGCAGATTGGTGCAGTTCTCTGCATTTCTTTGAGAAAGATTTTGCACTGTCTACTGCCTTGTGTTGGTTCCGATTTTTCAACGAGATTGTTTTTTGAGACTTATAACAATATGAAACGCTTGACATCATGGCTTGCCTGGTTTGTTGCAACCTCTCCATACCAGCTTAAGCCTGCCTGTGCAGCAGTTTACATATGAAGAGTGTGCACCATTTTGGATTTTTTTTATTAAGGAGACCACAAAGTTGTCAAATGTTGCTTTGATGATGTCAGCCAAGAAAAATGCAATCTCCCGCTGAAAGTTTAGTAAAAAAGAAACGAGCAGTAAGAACAAAATATTGGGGAACAGTTCGCAGGCTACTGTGCGGAATAACATTGAGCTGCTGTGTATATTGTGCTGTGCGCAAAATTACGAAGTCATGGATGTTCCTATTTCAGTAATGTTCAAGCCATACTTGGTGCTTTTTGGTAGAGTTAAACTGTATGCAGAGCTGCCCTTACCAGTTCACCTGCTGTTGCCTAACTAGCAGAGGTCTAATTGCTGCACTAATTTTTTCAAACAGTGCCAAGAGGTGAAATATTTGAGCAAACATTTCATAGTTTGCATGTAGCGTACACTCAGATGTTGTTCTTGCAGTCTTTCAGAGGCATTACACATCGTAAAATTTTGTTCTTTGCCAGCAGCATGTGGAAGCTCGTGTATCTCAGTTGAAGTGATGACAAAGAGCCCTGAAAATGTTCTGCATTTGCAGACATCAGACAGAAGGTTGAATGGCTTTGCGAGAAGGAGGACACTTTGTGGAAGCTTTCCTGTCCACCTTGCCATTACTGTGCCCCACATTCTGCGACCCTCTGCTCTCCTTGTCACTCATCGGTCACCCATGCTTCTGTGAAATGGCGACAAAAACAAAATAGTGTTAGTGATCACCACTGGACTTGTTGTACCCCCCCCTAATTGAGGACCCTGTTTGCAGCTGCTGCACACACATATACAAATAGAAGCAAGCGGCTCACATTATGTCAAAATAAAATTGTTGGTGCTCTTTATCTAGTGCAAGTACTTTACGCAGACTTCTTCAGCTTACTGGAAGCGCAAGAACAAACAGCAGACAAAGGAAGAACCACAGAACACGAGCGCTCACTAACAACTGGTTTATTTACACATTAGGAGGACACATTTATACACAAAGGTGCGCATGTCAACAAAAGAAAAAGAGTACAGCACGAGTAACGCACAAAGCACTTGTCTAAGAACTATCAATGTAGTTAAATTCACAGTCATGTAGTGATAATGAAGGATGGCTTATACACTGGTCTGCATTCCTGGGAATGTGATACGCTTCAGAAATTTCGCGTGTAGTTTGGAGGGGATGCCGGAACAGAATAATTGTTTTTTCAAACAGCGGGTGACGTTTGCACGAATCACAATGCGATGCTAAGTGAGTATGTGGGGTACTTTTCAAAGAGCTCCTGTGCTCTTGTTCTGTGGTCCTTCCTTCGTCTGTTGTTTCTCCTGCGCTCCCAGTAAGCTGAAGAAGTATGAATTACCAACTAGCCCACCTTTTGATACTTTTGCAAGTACTTTACGAACTGTCTGATTTGTTGTAGCTGTGTCACACGGGCACTTTTGAAAGGCAACCCATTCCATGGCCACCGAAATGCCGCAACTCTGTCGACTCGATGGAGTTATAGTGCTGCTACACGGCAGTTTTGAACAACGGCCATTGAGTGGTTCAGGCATTTCTCGGCAAAATTGCATGGCACTGCGGATCTTTATTTTTGTGTTTATGTTACCTAAACTTCACTTGAAATCACAGATATATTTTGTTTTTGTTTGAACATTTCAGTAAATTATTTATTTGTAGTTGTGAATAATATTTAGTTATTCAGTTGTTGAGCAGCGAAAATGTGGCGAGCGATACACGGCAAGAGGCACAATCGAGACAAGCATGTTGCTGTTGTTGAGAGTATGTGCTGTTTGCAAATTTCGAGTGGCAAAAACAATTCATAACATTCACGTATACTGTTTTTAAAGCATACTGGTTAAACTTTTCTTTTTCTAACCCTGAGTACCAGCGCACTGGGAACGAGAGGGCATGTTCACGCCGTTTCCGCTTCCATCGCTGAAGGACTCTCGAAGTTTAAGCAGAGTTGTGGGGTGCTCCGTTTACTCAAGAGACTATTTACTGGATGGCCGTAGAAATGTCCCTTGAAGCAGCTCATGCTTGGCCATTGAGTCAGTAGACTATTGGTTGGAAGGCCTTCCAAACGCCTGCGTGACACGGCACTTCATTCATTCACATCTGATGCAGAGCATGCGGCTTTCAATTTTTATTGCAGCTCGGAGACAGTCACCAAACTTATAGCTTTACTGTAAAATGACCATGGCCTTGACATCACAAAAAGCACATACATTTTTTGACGACCTGAATGGGGTGGAAATGGGAGAAAACAGAAAGAACAATATGTTGCTGCAGTGTTCACGAGGTGGGATAAGAGACCGGTTGGAAAAACTCGGGCCTACAGATATTCTAACCTGTAAAACCACGACTTAGAAGGAAGCACTTGCGCTGTTCTTTTCTCCCTTTGTCCACGTTTTTTCATGCAGTTTCCCTGATACTGCAAAACCGTATTTCAATGATAAGCCAAGTTTTAACTGGTTGATAGGCATGCTTTTGACTTGCACCTTCACAGCTTGCGGTGATACTCGATCAGAGGGCATCAGTTGACTAATAGATGTACAGTACTATCTCATTAGCTTGATTTTTTTTTAAGAACATGCATTTATTTGGACCCTTTCTCTGTCCTGGCTAGTGTGATGCGTTATGTAATGGCAGCCTATCTGTCCTTAGTGCTGGTGTATTTGGCTGCATACTGATAAAATCAGATGACCTTGAAAGTGCACAGAGCACTGCAAGTATGCTATGGAAAACTCGGTGCTTACCATTATGTAGCTGCATCATCACAGACATCACTAGGATCTGTACAGCAATGATAGCAACGTGTGAAGTGATTTTAGTTCTTGAATATTATACTGGTAGTCACGCCATGTTGGCTGCAAACTTTTGGAACAGTTGGGTCATCATCTGAACTCGCTTGATTTTGATTCAGTGCAAAAACTTGTGCGATGTCAGCAGCACAGTGGAAGCCATTCAAGATGAAAATTGATTGTACCAGTGGCCACACACCAGTAGCAAACCCTCTGAATACATTGCAGTGTACCATTAGCGACACTGTCAAAAGCTAGATGTTATCAAATTATTCAGTGGTGACATTTTGAGTCAATCGGAATGGCTTCAGCAGCCTTGCGTGTAATTTGGGACAGCATTTGATGCTGTCTAGAATGGAACGCTCTGCTTTATGCTGGAAACGTAGATAGGATGTGTGTGTTTGGAAGTGAAAAGGATGTGTCTGCTTTGTGGGCTGCCAAGCGAGTGGCGGTGTGCTCGCGTGGGTTAGGTTTAGCGTTGTGGCGCCGGAAGCGCCGCCTGCGGGAGAGGCTGGGCGGGCAGACAGAAAACAGCAGCGAGCCTCTTTAAGTTTGGTGGCGTGCGTGGATGGACATCTCCCGTGGCGGGTCCGTGGGGGACGATACCGCGGCTCGTTTCCCACGGACCTTTGTGGTGAGTCATGCATTGGTGACGCCGCATTCGCGGTGCATTGTTTGTCTTATGTTGTCTTGAGTGTGTGTTATGTTTTCCGGGTGTTGGTCTACGGAAGGAGCCCGGCAACTACGCTCGACGCCATGCTACCCAACGTCACCGACGAAGAAAATGTCGACGCCGCCGCTTACTTACAACGTGCCGAAGAAGCTCGACAGCTGGCCCGCTTGCGCATCAAGACCCAGAAGCACACCGACAGCCGTCGCTACAATCTTCGACGACGCTTCGTGGAGTACCAGCCCGGCGACCGTGTCTGGGTCTGGACGCCAATACGACGACGCGGACTGAGCGAGAAGCTTCTTCGACGATACTTCGGACCGTACAGGGTACTTCGACGTCTCGGCGCACTCGACTACGAGGTTGTCCCCGACGGCATCACGAACTCTCAGAGGCACCGAGCTCGACCCGAGGTCGTGCATGTGGTGCGCCTTAAACCGTACTATGCTCGTTAACGCACCTGAGGACTCTAATGTTTGCTTTCTTTATTAGTTTTCTTTAGTATTGCATGTATTCATGTTCTGTTTTTAAGCATCGGGACGATGCTTTTTCAGAGGGGGGCATTGCCGCGAGTCTTATATTTCATGAGTTGAAGCTTCACCCACAAAGACTGGGCAACGCGCTGCGCAGGCATCGCCGTGATGTGTAGGAAGCTTCATGATTGTTTTGGAACAATCCGTAAGATTGCGCGCCGCACGAGAATGTTCCAGCTTTGTCGAGAGATAACGCCGCCAACAGCGATATCGCTGGAAAGTTCGATAGCGCCTGTATAAAAGCCGACGCGCTTGACTGCTTGTCAGTTGATCAACGGTCGACGCTCTGTCCGCCGCTATCAGTGTGTTGCTGTAGATTGACTTACAGTTTCCCGGCCACAAGTTCGGCCCAATAAACAGTTTCATCTCGAACGTGCTGACTACTGTCTTCGTCGTCACGACCACGTGACAATATAAGCATTGTATAAAGTTATTTAGCGTGTTACTAGTTGTGTATTATATTCGGCAGGCGAGCTCACCGTATGTAAAAAGCAAGTTAATAAATGTACACGTGTTGTTGCCCGACGGCATCTACTGTCTCCGTGTGTTCCAAGGGCGGCGATATCCTCAGACCCCACAACTTGGATGGCACATTCTTTTGAATGTGCCATTCGATCACAAGGTTTTGCCTCTCTGAGCAACAGAAGCAAAAGTAAACACTAGCTTTTGTTTGCTGTTTTCCTAATGTGTTCAATAATCCATGTTCAATAGAAAGTCTTTCTGTGCAGTGAAAGTTTGAGTAATAAGGCTGTACTGCTTGCATTTTTATTTGCATATCTGCTCAGTGACACCAAATGCACCTGGAAGAAAGAAAACCCTGTGGAATATAAAGGTGCTGGCTTTATGAAAGCCACTGCATTATCACGTTGTGAGTCGTTTCATATCGTGAGCGTCGACATATACGTCGCAGTCAAGTTCACACAATCTTGGCATTCTTCGAGTAAGTACAGTGCAGCTCTGCTTGTGTAGTTGAAATCAGTGTGCAGGTAAAAGGGAACTCACGGAATTAGCAGGGTTTGTTTTAGCGAAGCAAGGTTAGAAGTGAGCCTGAAGAGGAAGCACCACTTTCTCTCTTTCTTGTGCATGTGTTCCTCGACAATGGTAGCCGCCTCGGGGAGGACAGCAGGTGAGCCCAGACTTTTGTTTCAGTAGCTTGCGATACCACATAGAGTTCAGCTCTAAAAATGCATGCAACACCTGGCTTTTTTCCTCGCCCTTTTTAAACCTGCAAATGACAGCCACCTGTACAGACAGGGTTGACATATTTGTTGCTGATTGAATACAGAAGTGCCTAGAATGGCTTGCATAGATAGGTAGGCTCATGATTGAAGGCAAGTGGTGCAGTTATATATTTAAATTGAGTGCGCACGCACTGCTGCCACCCTTTGGAGGCCAACTGCAGCAAACTGAATTGGGTAGTATGCGCACCTTCTCCTTCAAAGAGGTGGCTGCTGCGACGTGGCTTGATGCAGTTGTGCTACTGGCAATTGCACATCTTACAGTGATAGCACACCTCTCTAATCATTCCTGCAATTTTTGTGAGCCCATTTACGACGACTGTTTTCGAGCCTCTGTGCAGCCATGTTGTGCCGTATCGTAGAACACTCTGTGGCCATCATTGGCCCTGGTGTCATGTAATGCCATGTCTCAACTAAATGTGTAGCATGGCTCTAGACCAATGAAGCAATCTTGGCAAAAGCAACCATGGCTGGTAATTATAAGGTTTGGATCGGCTCTCTTTAAATACAGCTCTAGTAGATGACGCATTTTAGGCTAGTAGATATGAACATTCTGGAACATAGCCTTGGAGAGTCAACCACCAGTGCCTTTCAGTCTTGGAGGTCAACTCTAGTTCTCGGCGTTCTCGGTTCTCTAACAGGTAGCAGTTGTTAATGTTAAAGAGATACTAAGGTGAAACAAAGAATTGGTTTAGATTGATAAATTGTACTCTGAAAACTAGGGTCGTTAATTTCACCCTCATAGGCCTACTAATAGAGGAGAAAACGTAGGTACAAGTTACCTTTTTAAATTTCGTGCCGAAATCTCTGCACGTGACGTCATGGATTCCAATGTGAATTTTTTGTATTTTGGCAACATTGGCTCAACGAAATTCATTGAAACTTGGTATGTTAAGTGTCTGGCCCCCTCAAAGGACAATTAACTTATTTTTTACCGATTAGGAATTACGTGGGCCCTAGTAAACGCCGCCAGAATCTATGACGTCACGGCGATTGGTACTGGCATTTCAGTGTGGCGTTTCCACCCACATTTTTATTTTGTGCGTCCTCTAACTTACCAAGCGTATTCTCGCAGCAAGTGTGGTGATTTTTGTATTCTGAAAGAGTGCCTCACCAATACGAGAAAAATTGTTCCTTCTCTTCACTGTCCCTTTAAAAATAATGTAGGCTTAGAGTCTCTGCTAAGAAGATTTTTGCCAGCTTTTCTAGGATAAGTATACTTGTATCTCAAACTCGGAATGTTGCATAAATGCTGTCGGAAACCAGCCTTTTAATGTGGTTCAAGGTTTTGTTGAAATTGGCCTTTATTTGTTGAGTCAGTGCCACTTGTGTAGCCTGATTGCAATTGTTTTATTTATAAGTTACTGAGATGCATCGTCTTCAGTGGGACCACACGCTAATGTGAAGAAGTATGCCACTGCTGCTTGTCCAAAGCGCAGATGGGTGTTTGCACTGTTGCATTTTGGTGGCTGACCATCTTGCCATCAGTGCAGAGGTGTGTGTACACAGGAACATCGAAGGCTTCTTGACAACTATTGGTGGATGTTGCTTTGTTTTCTGTGCTGTGGCTCTGTCGAGTCCTGGTTCGGGCATTGCAATGCTTTTGCAGCCTAACATGTCTTTGTGTGCCGTCCTGTAGTGCTTGTGGAAAAAGGTGGTCTTCTTTGATTTCTATGCCCTTCTGTGTTTGTATCAACTTGTAAGTTGAGCTGCATTTGTCATACTTGATGTCTGAACTGTTGTGCTGCTTCTGGTGTTGTCCTGCCATCGTGCATTGCAATTTTGTTCATTTATGAAATGTTTTATGCTGTGGACCTGCTTTGTGCGCTTTGTTTGTTGCAAAGACTCGAAGTGATGCTGGAGTTTCTTGTTTGAGGGCTTCAAGGGAAGCCATCTCTGCATTGGGCTGTCCAGGATTTTCAAGTTGCAATTTATGTAATGTCCATGCATGTGTCGCACTTCATTTTATTGAATATATTTAAAGAGAAGCCAGCATGGTGGGTAAAAAAAAAAAGAGGTGTTAATCTAGGGATATGGGCTTTCCAGAAATTGTATGCAATAACCGAGTCATCGTGGATGACGGAGATAAGGCGATGTATCTAAATGAGCTCTTCCATTTTGTATTTCTCCCAGCGAAAGAATACACATTAACAACCTATGTTAGTAATGGGCCCCTTATGGCACCGGTAGAACTCCGTGTGCTTGTTATCAAAAAGTTATCAAGCCAAACAGTGCCAATTCATAAAGGCGGTTCGAGAAAGGATGTCCAAAATTAGAGGCCTGTCTCACCAACATGTATCGTATGCAAGGTGTTGGAACATATCATTTACTTAGCTATCACAAACCACCTCACAGAAACAAATATTTTAATTAAAGAAAAGCATGGCTTCTGTAGCAGCCTGTCCTGCACTACACAGCTTGCGGAATTCTGTTACGATTTAGTTGTGGAGATTGACGCTGAGACAGATTGCTTATTTTTCAATTTTTGAAAAGCCTTCTACACAGCTACCCGTTCTCTTTTTATCGACAAACTTAAGCAGTTAGGCATACATAAAGATGTTACCAAATGGTTTGAGAATTCCATGTCCGAGCGCAGCTAGTGTGTCGTAGCCAATGGGGAAAAGTCTAGGTATTGAAATGTCTTTTCCAGAATCCCACAGTGCTCTGTATTGGGACCTATATTATTTTTTATATAAATTTAGGCATTACGTCATTCTTTGCAGATGACTGCGTGGTGTATAGAAAAATATCTTGTGATCAGCATGCGACAGCATATCAGATAGCCTTGAACAAAATATGTGACTGGTGTGAACAGTGAACATGTGTTTTGACACAAACAAGTGCACTCATATTGTTTCACTATAAAACAAAAACCATTGATAAATAACTACTGCATTAATAAGGATGTGGTGACCACAGTCGATGTTTTCAAGTATTTAGGTGTCATGTTTTCTGCTGGTTGTTCATGGAATGCGCATATGAGTGACATACATATCGGATAAAGTTGGAAGGGTGTTGAACTTTGTTCAGAAAAACCTAAGATGTCGCCAGTCTGAGTTAAAACGAAATGCATTTAGTACATGTGTAAGATTGATATCCAGTGCCTGCCCACTGTGCGATCCATCGGAAACCACTCTATTTCTCAGGTAGAAAATTTTCAAAACAGAGCGGCCAAGTATGTGCTTGGCAGGTGCTGTAGAACAGACAGTGTTCCCATGTTGAAGCAAGAATTTAACTGGAAATCATTCTCTTCACGCCGATGAAAATTAAGGCTGAAACTATTTTTTCAAATGTACTTCAACAAGGTTGGAATAAATGAGGAAACTTGCCTAAAGAAACCACTTTATATTTCCAAACGTGATGATCATGAGCTCAAAATACATGAATACTGGCTCAACTTGTGCATGTTCGCTAATTCCTTTTTTCCAAGGTGTGTAGTGAAATGGAAGAAGCTGTCTGGAGAACAAGTATGTTGCGAAAATGAGGAATATATCTTGTAACCCCCCTACTGTAATGCCATGGTCAGTGCGGGTCATTCTCGAATAAACAATATGAAAAATTACGCCATCTCCCGCTAAAGGGGACCGTGAGGCGATGCGAAGCCGGAGCACTTGCACGATCACGTTCCGTTGGCGTTCGTTGGGCATGCTACCGACCTCGCGTAGTGGAACGCGAAGAGGGACGCTACGCGCGTTGTATCTTCCATCAGCCTGGCCGTTAATTCTCACAGGGCGAGCGGGGAACGCGGTCGACAGGCGGGCGAGAGGGGGGCAGCGTAGGAGAGGAAAGAGAAGGGGAGGGGACGCGCATGCGCTCGAGCTCATCGCGGCGTTGTGCAGGAGAGAATTTCGGCATGTCTAGCCCGCGTTTCACAGGAATAGTGGAAAGGGAGAGGGGGAGGGAAGAGGGAAAGTGGAGAGGGGAAGGGAGAGGGTGAGTGGAGAGGAGGTGTGTGGAGAGGGTATGCGCATGCGCAGTAAGGGTGGTCACGCCGCACACCACCGGATTGAGCTCGGCCTTAAGATACTTCGCATCTAATATTAACTTCTGGTCAAGACGGAATAGTGTAAAATTTATTATACATGGTGCCCCAGCTATCTTTAGCCAGAGTTTAGAAATATGCCAACACACTCACTGACGACGTGACCAAATGCATGTTGCTGACTATTGCCTGGAGTAAGCTGGACCATTTTTTATGTTCTGATTAATTGCCTAATTAGGCCGTCTTAACTAGCTAACCTTTAAAGCAACGAACCTGGGCAAAAAATTCCAATGAGAAAGTTGTACATCGGTTTGCAAAACGTCCGATTAGACAGTTTCTAACTTTCCATCTATTAAGTATTTGTGTTTTTCTGCTTACTAAAGATGCCCACTAAATACAAAAAAATACCATGTCACATGCCCGCTTGTGCGCCAGTGCATGCGACACTTCTAGTGCTCCCTAGCGTTCCGCATGCAAACGACCATAGCATTTGCCCGGTTGTGTGCTGCCTCGACAGGGCAGCGACGAACACGTTTTGCTAGCGGCAGCACCAGCGATAACCACTGCGTCTGCTTATTGCTCTCATGAACCGGCGCGAGGGAAACATATCGTTTGAGGAACGTTGGGGAGCACTAGAATCACGGTGCACATGTCACCTGGTATTTTTGTTTATTTCTTTGATTTGATAATTTTTTTATAATATTCATAATAAATCTGTTGTTTGAAATTAATACTGTTGGAAAGAGCAATTCGTCCTCTATCACTTGATACCCTACCCTTTAGCGTCAATCAATTACTGTGGCAGGAAAAAAATATTTCACGGACTACCCAAAAACAACAGTTTCTTCCGCGGTCACTACAGTGTTAAGTGCAGGGTTTGGAACTATACACCAAGACCTACTCAAGAACGACATTAGCGTGACATTTAGAACTACACCAGGGCCTACGGCCTGCACAAGAACTACATTAGTACAGTATTTAGCGTGGGATTTAGAATCACACAAGTCCCACACAGGAACTACATTACCGCAACATTAACTGCAAAATTAGCGCTTGATTAGGCAGAATTACCGCTGCATTAAGTGCTCAATTTAGATTTTTTTTTCATGGATATAGAAGGGTACCCCAACATCACTTGTTTATGGGTACTTGTCTCAAGAGGTGACCTCATAGATTCGGTGAATGCACCTGGGGGCGTCCCAACCCACCACAATCTTGGTGAAATAGCCGAGCATCCGCTGCTGCTGTGGGAGGCAGAGAATGTCCTCTTGAGTGGTAAAAGCACGCTTGTACCTATTTACGAGCGCGCCAGGTGCTTGGCAGAACGGAGATCCTAGTTGCTAAGGAGGACACGCACCCAGTGGGAAATGGGCAGCATGGGGCCGCCAGTTCTAAAAAATTGGGTCACTTTTCTTTTTCTTAACAAATAACTTCAATATAATTTTATTATACTGAAGTTTGTTAAATTGAGGTTTAAGCTTGTTTGCATTTCTTTTTGTTACCATCTAATTTCATGTGCCATGCAGAATCTATTGTTAAGGTGGTTATGAATAAGCGACATTTGTGTATTGCTTCTGCCTTGCCATGCTGTCCTGTCTGCTTTGCTGCTTTTGTCTCAGTCAGTGCTACTTTGCAGATCATTCAAGCTGGCTTGCAAATTTTCTGGGTGGCTTTTGATTACTCCTTCCTGCATCCTTTTGGCAACAAAAGAAAGAAGGTGTGTAACGCAGTGTGCTTGTATGTACGTGCAGGAAACGCTGCCGCACGACCAGAAGCGCACTGCCCTCGCCAACGTGCCGACCTTTCTGGAGGTCATGGGGCACTCCTACTTCTTTGGCGGGTTCCTCGTTGGCCCACAGGTCAGTCATTCAACCTAGCATAAAAGGAACACACTTAATCAGTTCAAAGCAATAGTGTATTCTTTCAAAACATTTTAGTTGATTACTAGAACAGGAGATGAAGGCTGTACTTCCACTTTTTTTTTAATTTGTGCCATAAGCTTGTCACCTTAAGTGTCAGTATAGCATTGCAGATTTCAGTGCATTGTCTTGCATTGTGCCTGTGATGGCAAAAAAAGTAACGGTATCAAATCTTCCCAACTTCAGTCCTTGGCTTGTTTAACTTTTTATTTACCACACCTATAGAACGTGGGTCACCGGTGGCCCAAACGCGCCGAACGGGGATGAAAAATTACGGGTGCTCCTTTCAACTAATTGCACCATCTAGCACATTAAGAAGAAACGATATGAAATAACGCCAACCAAGTGGGAGGTTTTATAAATGCTAAAAAGACGTTTCGTCTACCGTACGGTAGCCGAAACGTCTTTTTAGTGTTTATAAAACCTCTCATTTGATCGGCGTTATTTCATTTCGTTTCTTCTTCTGCTCCTTCCCGACCAGACGACGCTTCGTCAAACCATCGATTTCATCTAGCACATTGTGTGAGCACTAACGTTTTGTTATCTGCGCAGCTAATTTTTTCTCCCAAGTGCTGCGATTTTTAACAGTGACTCAAAGAGTGCGGTTCTCTTGGTTTGTTCGCGAAGATGGTAGAAGACTCGGTCATGAGACCCTCTTGCAAATGTTACTTGAACTGCCGTCAAATCTCGAGCAAGCGCCCCTCTTACGGTGGAAGAAAATCCGACAAGATTTGGACGGGGGGGGGCCTTGCTCGGTTGCGAATCAAAATTCAAGATGGCGGCAGAAGAGCCGCTAAGAATAAAGAATGCACACCCGTGCTTTTAATGAAATGCTTTATCGAATATGCATGCATTCACTGTCATTGTTCGCCAGCGTCGGGCAAATAAAAACAGTGAATGAAACAGTGAAAATGGCGGTAGGGGGAGTGGTGCGGGGGGGGGGGGGGGGCGGTTCTTGCTCAGTCATTGGTACATATTTCAAATCTCCCGAAAAACGGAGGGGTCCGCTTGCTCGGGGTTTTATGTTATTGTATTGTGTCTGCAAGTGATTTTTTTTTATTTGCTGTTTCTACCAGAAGTGACTATGAAGATGATATCAGGTCGTGGGAATGTAGTTCGAACGATGTAAACTTGTGGAATGAGTAGGGGTGTGCGAATATTATAAAATTTCGAATAACGAATCGAATAGCGTACTATTCAATTCGGTACTCGAATCGAATAGTACATACTCGAAATACCGAATACTTTTCAAATAGTTTTCGAATAATCAGCGCCGACGGGATAATCCCCAAACAATGAAATTTTGGAACAGTTAAAGGCCATTTTTCTTCTTTTAATCACTAAATTACGAGTATGCATGCAGCCCAAGCTTTTACGAAACTACCGACGCTATATTGATTACCGGATGAAGGCGTTTTCTTTTTTTAATGAAAGCTCCACAAGCACTCAGTTTTTACTATGCTGCAGCTGCATCGTATTAATCAGTTCCTGACTTCATCTTGTAATAACTGAAGGTGCACCTGCATTGAGCTTCATGAAGAGCAATAGATGCAAGGGTTGTGTTTGCGTAAATTGTTCTTGCAGATACAGCTTTCAACACCGATGTCTACATGTCTTCAGTGCCGAGGACCATGTTGCGATGGCAGGTTTATGTTTCATTACCGCCTTAGCTGTATGCATGGTGTTCGGTTCAAAATTGTTTAAATATTATGTCTCAGTTTTATTTAAAAGCAGGCGACAAAGTATCTGCCGTCACTGCTATATTTCAACCTGCAGTTACAAAATATTTCGAAGGCTCGGGTCGCTGCTGCGTACGAGCTTACCTTAGTTTTCATAACTGTGGTATCTTGAGTCTGTTAAAAGTAAGCGTAATGCTCTTTGGTGAAAGTCTGTGAATATTTCTTTCAAAAAAATGTTGTGTAGTTCTAGTACCGTTTTGAGAATGGTTGTCTTACTATTCGAAAATTATTCGAAGAGTATTCGATTAGTATTTGTATTCGATTCGCTGTCATCACTATTCGATTCGTATTCGATTCGGTTCCGAAATTCACTATTCGCACAGCCCTAGGAATGAGGCCTGATCATGGTCATGTGTTGGTCAGTATGTTCCGCTTTCTGGATGTTACCAATGTTATATCTCTTGTTTGTAGTGTCTCTACAGTAGGTCTATGGTGATTTGGTTGCATCACCTTCAGCCAGCAGAGAGTGATTCAGCCAATAGAGAGTACCTGGTCTCGGCCTCAGAATGGTGTTGCGCACTGAAGCTATATGTGTGACAAGGAAAATTGGATGGCATCTTTTTCACAGCGGGAGTAATAAAAGTGATAAGGGTCAACAAAAGTGATCATGAGAGAACGGCAGTGATCGGAAAGTGATCGACACTTCTTGCGCAAAATTTTCTGCGACAACGGACGAAACAGACACGGACGGGCGCAAACTTCCAACTGAATTTATTATGAACATGTGACATATATATATACAAATATGACTATGACAAAACAAAAACGCCAATGGCACAGGTGTGCAGTGTGTCAGCACGCATCAGCTACTCACTCCCCCAAATGTAGTGTTCATTCTGTGAAAATTTTGCGCAAGAAGTGTTGATCATGGAGTACCAACTAGCTCGAACCCACACCTTGTTAAAACAAAAATGAGTATGCGTGGTCACAAAGCTTGCAGAAGCAGTCTTATGCCAAGGATGATGGCTCTTGGTAAGTGGTCACAGCCGCAGAGATGATGAATTTCATTGCCCTGCTGATCTATGAGGGCATCGGTGATCTACCGCGACTGCTCTTCCTCAGAACTAGTACATTCACGAAATGTCGTACTGATTGAAGAAGCAGAGAAGATGCTGGTTCAAGAAGTTTTGATTCAAGTTAAGTTATATGTAGCGAAACCCTGGAACGCTGTAGTGGGTCGTCCTCTCCAGCACCTTTTAGTGTCCGTGCTCCACCTTGACTGTCACCATTGTGCATTGCGAAAGCTTTAGAAGCTTCATCACACGAGAAAAGTGAACGTCGGCGGCATCGGCGTCAACAACATGAATGATGCAAAAAGTCACATGATCACACAGTACAGCTTGATGACGTCATCATGTGATGTCACAACTTTCCAAAATTTGTGACGTCATTGGGGCATAATGATGATGTCACTATGACGTTGTGTGAGATGTCACACCATGACATCATCACACAAAATCATCGCATAGTCAAAGGTGGGCCGATCCTGGAGGCAGTGCAAAACCAGGTGAAGTGCAAAACCACGTTAGGTGCAGAAAGCCTTCGGGGGGGCGTAGGGCAAACATCAATACATCGCCTGTAAAGAAAAAGAAGATCACTTGCAGTTAATTACAAGTTTCACGTCTAAGACAAATAAAGGCAATCAAAGCTTCTAGAATAATTTTTACATGCGCAGTCACAAGAGCTGTGCACTTTGGAAGCAGCAAACGACACTTCAGCTCAAAGTTTCCCTGCAAGCTTTTCGGCGCTTCATAGCAAAAAGAGGGTTGTGCTCAGTAATCTACAGTGACAATGCGGAGACTTTGAAGGAAGCTGACAATGAAGTGAATGTCGTCACAACAACACTGCAACGTGAGACAATGCAAAATTTCATCGCCAATCACCATATAAAGTGGCAATTCATTCCAGGAAAATGCACCGGGGTGGGGCTATGATTGGATCATCCATAGCTTGAAGTCATCTCTCCAAAAAGTGTTTGGTTGGTGTCTACTGCACATTGATAAACTGCATATCCTAGTGTGTGAAGTAGAAGGCATCATGAACAACAGACCGTTAATGTATATTTATGAAGAACCTGAAGAACCGGCTCCTCTGACTCCAGCCGGTCTGATTGGTGGAAAGCGAAAGATTTGAGTCGACATCAATGAAGAATGAGACCTTCAACAAATGTGGAGACTTCGTGAAGAAGCTACTAAAGTATTCTGGAAGCGATGGAACTCCAAATACATGGAAGAAATAAGGGGTACATTAAGGAAACCTGCAAAGAGCAGTCGGGAACTCAAGGTGAGATTGCTTTACTAGGAGAAATACATGCAGGAGCCTTAGTGTGCGTGGTTAAGGATGTTTGCCCAGGCCGAGGCCTACTCTCGGGAGTCTGCACATTGAAGACAGCTGACAATGAATTCCTAAGAAGAACCACGAAGCTGGTTTATCTGCTGGAAGCATCCTTCTAAGTGTGCACATTTATGGCCCCACGAAGAGGAACTAGAAGACCAATTATCTTATCTTCAAGATGTCTGCAGTTACAGAAAAAGTAATTATGCGGGCAGCAGGCAAATATTTCATTTCCTTTATTTTTTAGGATTTTTGAATGCATTTTGTAAAACACACTGCGTAGTCTCACCAATTGGTTGCACATTCCTGGTTAGCCAGGCAGGTGCCGACTCGTAGGTACATTACACCGCCGACGCCACGAGTGTAGAGAAGTGGATTGGCACAGCTATGCACGGCGTGCTACCTCCACAAGACAGTCGGCCGCTTCTTAATCTTGCTTTCTCAAGTTCATGAATCAGCGACCGCGTGAAACTAAATTGTGTTACATGATTGTCGTTCCAGCGAAACTTGCCACGTAGTTTGGAAACCTTTTTAGGTGGACCACCCTCAGATTGGATTCACTAGCCGTGTTCAGTGCACACTCTTTTGAAAGAACAGTATGTACAGCAGGAACATGCGACTGCCACTCTTGCACGTTGCAACAAAGGTGATAAATATACGGTTTAATAAACCAGTGCAGTTTCTGAATCATCTATGATTAAAATGTCCACTGAACGGTTGGAAAAGCTCCTGGATGAGCATACATTGATAATTTCGTGTTTTTGAGGGAACCATGCATACTAGTCTACCAAGCGCTGGTTGTGTGTGACCCAGCCACCCCTTTCTTTTTCCATGGTTTCATATATCAGAATATAGAAGGCACCATAAGTCTGACGGCATTCCCACCTGTATTTTTCCGGACCTACGGTGTTATATGCAGAAAAAGCAGAAGCAGTGTTGTTGAAATGAAATGTTCATGCAATTTTGAAACATTATTTACCCTAGCTGTCATAAAATAGTTTCTTAACAGTGTTTTGTCCCAGTGCTATTCCGTAACTTAGAAGGGTTTGTTGCCGATTTTTTTTTTTTTTACTAGCTGCTTCAAGAACAGTCTTCCTACTCCAAAATGCTTTTCTTTCTGCTCCAAATAGCGCTCCAAAAGTGATCTAAGCTGTCCCACCCCTGCTAATGAGAAAGAGCTTGAGGATGTTTAGAGTGTGCTTGTAGAAGGACAAATTATTTGGGCTCGGCTATGTGCAGTACAAATGTGTGATCAAGTTAGGAGAGCTCTATAGTCTTGGCACATTAGATATATAACTCTAAAACTGCGGTGAACACTGTGGCAGCCAAGAACATGTTTTGCCACACGCAATACAGTTTCTTGTGAAACCTTTGGTTTCTGCTCGTTGGGGGGGGAAGCATATTTTTAAGTTGGACATGAAGTACTTCTCTCTGTAATGTAATTTTATGCTTCATCCACAAAAATGTTCACTACCATGCAAGGAACTGTTAGATCACCCAAGTGTGATGTCCACACTGCTGGCCCAACAATACTTGTTTGCAGGAACTAGCTTCGCAGTAATTTCACTGTTGCCTTTGGTGATCCACATTTCATTTTTTGGACTGCCTGGTAGAGCATGACATCTCAAGAGCTACACAATTGTGACAACTGTAGCGGAGTGCTCCAAGTTGAGCTTCATTGAGGAGGTGCGCCTGCTACATGAACTAAATAACCGATTGGAATGTGGCTGACATTAGGCAATCATGTGAATCGTGCATTGTGGTTTGTGCAGTTCCCCATGAAGCGTTACCTGGACTTCACCCAGGGCCACTTCTTCCATGGAAAGACTGTCAAGCCCCCTTGGTGAGCACTGTTCTGTGCAGATTTGTTGGCAGCACGTAGAACTGTAGATAGATTAATTTCTTCATGACATAATGACTTTTGTAAATGCTTGTCAAGATATAAAATAATGTGGACAGAAATCTGAAGCAAAATAAGCTTCAGGTTGTTCGTCAAGTTTGTGGGGCTCGCTGTCTACTCCAAAGAAAGGGGCGCTCCTCGGGATAAATTAAAAAAACCATTTACAGTAGACTCTCGTTAAACGGAACCTGAAGGGACCAGGAAAATGTGTTCCATTTAACAGGAGTTCCAATTACTGAGAGAGGAGCAGGGGTGCAGAATGCAAATATGAAACCAATAATATCAGGGGCAGTTGTTCCATTTAAGCAGAAGTTCCGTTTAAGAGATTTCCGTTTACTGAGAGTCTACTGTATAAGTACAACGGAAGCTTTAAAACGTTACGGCGACAAGGGCAACACATAAGAACAACTTTCACACCGGTCCCGCTAACCCTGGCCCCTGTGGACCGCACGCTGCGCACACAAGCACATTCCACGAACATTTGTCGACCACTCCCCCTTGGCCGCTCGCTGTGCCCAGTTATAAAGTACGTCTGCATCCGGGGGCAGCGCAGTGGCCCTCACTGCTGGGTCATATTACCACCAGTGTGGACAAGGGCAAGGGTGGCTATCGGGCAGTGTTGTACGGAACGGCGTTCTAAGGAACATCGTTCCAGGAACTAGTCTCTTTTTGGAGGAACAGAGGGACGCCACCGTTTCGCTATGGATTGGTGGAACTGTAAGAGTAAGTCGTTACATTAACGAAGGAATGGCAGAGGGAACGGCCTTCCATCGACAAAAGTTGCACAGCATTGAACAGGCGCATGCACACATAACATCATGCAGAGCAGTGCTGTTGGGCGAGTGCGTGAGGCGCGAGAAACTACCATTCGCATGCCACATGACTACCGTAAAATCCCGAGCAAGTGCCCCTGCCCGGGCAAGTGCACCCCTCCCTTTTTCTTGAGATTTGAAATATTCGCCAATGACCAATCCAATGACAATGGATTTTGCAGTATGTTGTATCATGGTTTTCAGCTCACATCCCTTTCAGAGCATTGTTACCTTTTTTGACATTTTTCATGGCGCTCTTTGGCCAAGCATGGCCCTTGCGCCATTAAATCCCACATATCATCATCATCAACCACGGTGGAAGAATGAGAGAGGTGTGTGAACTGCACGGCGGCACTGTGGAGAGGGCATGACACTCTCGCGGTAGTTGCTGGCTCTTGACGATAGATGGCTCTAGTTGTTGCAGGCCTGTCTTGCACTTGAGCAAATGGGAAAATTCGAGCACATAGTCGTATTGTGCGCGCTTTTGCTACATTGTGCGACATCGGCAGTGTTGACCCGACGAGTGGAAAGAATAAAAATTAGGATCCCAGCAGGAATCGAACCCAAGCATTCTGCGTGGCAATCGGGTATTCTACCACAGAGCCACACCAGGTCTATAAACTGGTTTGGAAAAACAGCCTATGCAGGCGTAATGTCGGTGCAACGTCAATCCGCCTCTTTCATTTTCCTGTGCTGCCCTCTGCCGTTTTGGTAGGGGTTTGGTAGGGGCCGGGACAACCGGTATGGCCAGAAGCAATGCCTCCGAGATGAGAAGACGTATTGCGACTTTTCCGCTAGGGGAGGGCACATGCGCCAGGGTGTCGTAAAAAAAGACTGATTGCGGTTGTGCTGGCTATCTAATTTTACAAGAACACAATTAACACTACATATGTACTATCACTTTGGCTGAATAAAAGTCTATTACTACTACTACTCCTATAATACAGGCGTCATATCAGATTAACGTCCGGGGTTCCAGTGTTGGCTCCGCTTTCATAGCAGTCTAATGATTTAGCAAGTTATATTGAAGCATTGCTCGACCCCGGAGGAATACATTAATGAAAGTTTCGTATGATATTCACATGATTGCACCATAAAGTGCGCTTAGTTTCGATAATACTGATGTATGTACTCTAATGTGAGGGCTGACGTTACGTCGCACCCTAAGTTACCCTTTAAACGCCAAGGAAAGAAGATAACTTTTAAGGGCTCGTTTGGTCTTTGTTAGACACAATATTAATTATAACTAACAGACAAAAATGCCAAGGAAAGTATAGGGAATGTTATTTGTAGTAATTATGATATAAATGTGAAGAAAGTAAAGTGGACGAAAAGATAACTTGCCGCCGGCAGGGACCGAACCTGCAACCTTCAAATAACGCGTCCGATGCTCTACCACTGAGCTACGGCGGCGGTCATCCTCCCGTCCACTTTTGTAGGGTATATACAGTAAAAGCTCGTTAATTCGAATTCCACGGGAACGCTGAGCAATTTCGAATTAAACAAAATTCGAAATAATGAAAGTGAGCAAAAATGGGTGGATTTCGGGGGTGGGGGCACGAAAAATATTTATTGGCCAAAAAAGTCGGTGATGACCATCTGCTTCTTTTCTCTGAATGCCACAGCTGCGGCTCTCTGTTCCAGCGCGCGGACGCGGCGCAGGGAATCCTCTTCACCCTCTTCAAAGCTGATGAAGAGACGCGCCACATTAAGTGCCTCCATCACCGCAGAAGCTGACGGGCGCACAGGCGCTTCGTCATCTTCGTCTTCCTCACCTTCTGGCTCTTCAGCAACAGGCTGCGCACCGGCTACTTGAGCGATAATGTCCTCATCAGTCAGGGCACCACACACCGATGCACCGGTGTCAACTTCGACATAATCGGCAAAACGTACGCCCCGAAGAGTGTCGCGCAATGCCACTGGCATGAGCTCCTCAGCCCCGTCCACGTCGACGTCACAACTATCCTGCGCACTTCCAGCTGCAAATCCACTGTGGCGGAAACAGTTTGCGATTGTGGTCGCGGTCACCTGTTCCCATGCGCGCACCAACATGTGCATGGCAGTGAGCAGCGTAATGCCGAAGTCCTTCCTGTCGCCCGCGCACAAAATCATTCTCTCCAGCATGTGACGCCTATAAAAGCACTTGATGTTCCTTATCACACCCTGGTCCATTGGCTGTAGGGCCGCAGTCGTATTTGCTGGAAGGAACACTAACTTTGTTGCTCTCAGCTCAACGTCGACTTTGTGCGCCGAACAGTTGTCGACGACAAGAAGAACGCGTCTGCCGCCCAGTTCCATTCGCCTGTCGAATTTCAGTAGCCACTTCCTGAATAGGTCACCTGTCATCCAGGCTTTCTTGTTTGCGGCGTACTCCGTCGGCAGTGACCGAATGTTTTTGAAGCACCGTGGCTTGAGTGCTTTGCCAATCACAAAAAGGGGGACCTTTTCCGTACCGGTCATATTTGCGGCGACCAGAACAGTGACACGCTCTTTGCTGCGCTTGCCGCCGGCACAGCTGTCTCCCTTGTAGGTGATCGTCTTGTCTGGCTGCAACTTGAAAAATAACGCTGTCTCGTCAGCGTTAAACACATCCTGTGGTGAGTAGCTCTCCAAGTACTGCTGCAGGGTGTCGCTTCTCCAAGTAGCGCATGTTTCGGCGTCCACTTCCTTTGCCTCAGCCGGATAACGTGCGGAATACGAGATTGTGCCGCTCCCTGAAACGATGAAACCATCCCTCTGGAGGCGACAAAGTCTTCAATGTCCAAGCGCAGGGCGAAGTCGGCTGCCTTGGCCATGATGATAGGGCCGCTCAATGCGATACTCTGGGCTCTCATTTCTTTAACCCAGATAATCAAAGCTGACTCCAGTTCCGGGAACTTCGCTGTCCTTAGCCTTTTTCGACTGGCGCCAAAATCCTCGGCTTCATAGGCGTTTTCAATGGCCGTCCTGTTGCGTATGCAGGTTGACAACGTGCTCGGAGGTATGCCGTGCTTCCTCGCAATTTCGTATTTGCTCGAGTTCCCTTGGTCAACCGTCTCGCAAAATCTCCACCTTCTCCTTGACAGTCTTCGCGCAGTAGTTTCCCCGCGGCATCTTGCAACTTCGATGCGGAATAAGACGGCTTGACGGCGTGAACGAACAACGTGCTCGAGGAACAAAGTGACGCTGCCGGTGCGGCCTAGGACTGCTAGGACTACTCCGCCGACTCCTCAGCGTCCCGCGGGTCCCGCGTATACAAGTGGCGCCAGGCGCTGAGATAGCGGGAGGGCTACGGAAAAAAAAAAAAATTGCTCCCTGGATTTCGGAGGCCATACTTTGCTCGCCCTTTGCTCGGAGGCCACTTGAAGCTCGAAAAAACCGGTCGTGCCACCTATCGTTCAGCCGTAAAAGCTTCCACTAGTGTTTGACGATGATGACGCTCGGCGGCGCGCGCTTCGAATTATCCGTAGAGGCGGCAATTTCTGTTCGAATTAACGAATCGTTTTACACATGGTCTCCTATGCACTGCGGACCGGACTGCGGCGACCATTTAGAATTATCCAAAATTTCGAATTAATGAGGTGTGAATTAACGAGCTTTCACTGTATGTGGATTTAAACCTAGGAGTGGGAGTGAGCGCCGATCGCAGCCATGGCGGCGAGTGTGGAACACTCTTTTTCTGCCTGTTGGCGTCACGTAGCACGTGATCTTTTTACGAGCTGGCAGCTGACCAATAATCCCTCGCATACTACCTGAAGGCATCAAGTCTGCCAGAACGAGGCCCTCGCTACGAATGAAGGAGAGGAGATAACTTTTAAGGGCTTGTTTGTCATTGTTAGACACAATATTAATTATAACTAACAGACAATAATGCCAAGGAAAGTATAGGGAATGTTATTTGTAGTAATTATGATATAAATGTGAAGAAAGTAAAGTGGACGTAAAGATAACTTGCCGCCGGCAGGGACGTCAACAACGCCAGTGTTGTTGACGTGCCTGGTAAGCCCACGATGTGCACACAGCTAATAGACTTAGAAAAACACGTCGATCCCCCTCGTAACGCTTGGCTCAAAGCCATAAAATACAGCATAGAGATACTTGCTAACTGCTTCGCATGAAACCAATTCCACAACGCATGGGATCTGCCAAATTTTTTCGGCGAAAGACGTTGCGAGCCCGAAATCGTGTGCGAAGAATGGACGGTACACTACGAAGAACACGTCCTGATGAACGTGCTGCAGCGGTTGATACTGTCAAAGAACGTTGTGCCGACAAAGTTACCAGTCCAGAAAACTTTTGCGGAATCGCGTAGGCCGTATTGTCTGTGATAATATGTCGCGTCAATATTCATCTTCCTTCGGGATCCTGAACAAGTGATGAGCTCAGCGCTTGCAGCACGTGAAGTTATTTTGCTGTTATGCTGTATGTCAATAAAGTTTTCACCTTTTGCATATTCTACAGCTCTTGTGTGCACACCCTCGATGTTTCTGGATAACTCATGCTTGCAGTCTCGTTCCTGTTCTGTAAACAGCTGTATCAAGAGTCGATACCACTAAAAAAATCATGCTTACTCTTAGTCTAAAAGTAAGAGAACTCCCATTGGAATACGGAGATAAGACCATATATGTTTAAACTTTGAAAAGCAGAGAGCTGAGCTTTTTGATAGGTAGCATTCATATTAAAAGACTGAGCATGCAAACACGGACACTAGAGAGAAGTCAAAACACCCCAAATGCTGACTAACAACTGAAAAAGGTGCACAACGGTGGAAAAAAAGGTAGACACAAAAACTTATCTGCGCATGCCCAGGCAAGAGGCGATACCTATGAATCCAGCACGCGTCAGGGTCTGTGTGAGAGAGAACTGTTCAGGTACTTGATTTCTTCTTTATGCAAGTTAATGGAAGGTTGGCTCACGCATGCGCTATCACTATTCTCGATATGCCATGCTCTATTCTGTGCCCATACAAAACTGCACATTCATCGAATTTTGGCGTGCACTTACACTCTCGACAATGTAAAGATAGATTAGACGGTGAGCCTCCGGTTAGTGATCTCTTATATTCCAATAATCTCTGGTTAACACAGTGGTCCCTCTGTCCATGTAAGGCGGCAGCAGGTAAACGGAATCTATAAACCACACCTATACAGCAATCGTTGAGTTTGTTGGCGTGTTTTACGAAACAAATGTCATCTTGTCTATGACCCGCTCATTCTTTGTCTGCTCGGCGGCACATATCTTACCTAGCTTATTGGCAACTGTAAAAACAATGTTAATGTCATATCTGTTTCCCACTTTCTTTAGCCTGTGAGATATGCAATGAGTGTAAGGAATACCTACACCACGTTTTTTCCCATTGCTTTCTGCAACCATGCTCGGACTTAACAAAACGGACTTCTTCAAATGCTCAGCAACAGTTGCCGCTGCGACGCAAGGATAACCTACATCTAAAAGACGCTTAACCTGTGCGTAAAGCAGGCACTCATTTTGTGCGCACATGACTTGATGAGAGAAGACTTGGAAGAGTCAACGCTGGCTTGCGAAGGCTGTCAAAGAGACCATCAAGAGGCCCTGATGCTAGGCGTTGGAGGTAGAGTGTGCACATGGCGAGGTGAAGCCCTTAGCTACGACTCCTGGAGTTGCAGATGTTTGAAACTCTGCCCCGGTCACCCAACTGCGTCCAACGCCGAAACACCATCTGCACCTTCTCTCTTTGTCTTTTCTTATCCTTACCAAGCACACTGCCGTTGGCACATTTTTTGTGCAAGCCCCAGCGTCTCATCTTCTCGCGCACACAGGCACTAGAGATCTTTTGCGTGCACATTGCAGTGAGTAGCCTAGGGGCGGTAGTAACTAAGCGTAACGAGCTCTTCCTTATCTTGACAAGCAATCTCAGTTGTTCAGAAAGTGATGTAGCCGACAAGGCTGCTATCGCCTAGTATCTTAGAAAGTTGATCTCGATTGGCAAGAAAAAAAAGGTGTTGTCTTATGTTCTGGTATACATAGAGTAAAACCTCGTTAATTCAAAGCCATGGGACTGTGAAAAAGCCACTGGGACTGTGAAAAACGTGATAACGATGTCAATGATGACCATGAAGTATAAGCGCGTTCCATGACGATGACGACTGATGACCATGAAGAATAAGTGCATTCCAGTGTAGTGGAATGTACCCGCTACACGTGATAACGATGACGCTGATGACCATGAAGTATAAGCGCATTCCATGACGATGACAACTGATGACCATGAAGAATAAGCGCGTTCCAGTGTAGTGGAATGTACCCACTACACGTGATAACGATGACAATGATGACCATGAAGTATAAGCGCGTTCCATGACGATGACGACTGATGACCATGAAGAATAATGCATTCCAGTGTAGTGGATGTACCCGCTACACCAGTGATAACGATGACGCTGATGACCATGAAGTATAAGCGCATTCCATGACGAGACAACTGATGACCATGAAGAATAGCGCTTCCAGTGTAGTGGAATGTACCCACTACACGTGATAACGATGACGCTGATGACCATGAAGTATAAGCGCATTCCATGACGATGACAACTGATGACCATGAAGAATAAGCGCGTTCCAGTGTAGTGGAATGTACCCACTACACGTGATAACGATGACGCTGATGACCATGAAGTATAAGCGCATTCCATGACGATGACGACTGATGACCATGAAGAATAAGCGCGTTCCAGTGTAGTGGAATGTACCCACTACACGTGATAACGATGACGATGATGACCATGAAGTATAAGCGCGTTCCATGACGATGACGACTGATGACCATGAAGAATAAGTGCATTCCAGTGTAGTGGAATGTACCCACTACACGTGATAACGATGACGATGATGACCATGAAGTATAAGCGCATTCCATGACGATGACGACTGATGACCATGAAGAATAAGCGCGTTCCAGTGTAGTGGAATGTACCCACTACACGTGATAACGATGACGCTGATGACCATGAAGTATAAGCGCATTCCATGACGATGACGACTGATGACCATGAAGAATAAGCGCGTTCCAGTGTAGTGGAATGTACCCACTACACGTGATAACGATGACGATGATGACCATGAAGTATAAGCGCGTTCCATGACGATGACGACTGATGACCATGAAGAATAAGTGCATTCCAGTGTAGTGGAATGTACCCACTACACGTGATAACGATGACGATGATGACCATGAAGTATAAGCGCGTTCCATGACGATGACGACTGATGACCATGAAGAATAAGCGCGTTCCAGTGTAGTGGAATGTACCCACTACACGTGATAACGATGACGATGATGACCATGAAGTATAAGCGCGTTCCATTCCATGACGATGACGACTGATGACCATGAAGAATAAGTGCATTCCAGTGTAGTGGAATGTACCCGCTACACGTGATAACGATGACGCTGATGACCATGAAATATAAGCGCGTTCCATGACGATGACGACTGATGACCATGAAGAATAAAGCGCGTTCCAGACCACACATTCTCTTTCTGCCATGGATGAAAAACGATCGTGAACGCGCTTTCACGCCCTCGAAAGGCAAAAAACGGCAACGCCGACAACAAACGTTTCCCTGAGCTTACGTCATATATGAGACCCCCGCGTTTTGTGTGTCATGTCTTTGTATGATGATCGAGTGGGCAAAATTTACGGGGATTGACGGTTTACCAGATTACCTCCGGAGCTTCGCCCACTCATCATCATCACTTCATGGATATGGCGCGATATTTTTTTTTGGAGCTGCTTCACAGATGCCCACCACACTGCTACGACCACTGCAGTGTTCTGTGATAGAATTGATTTACAAGACCTCTGTTGAAACGATGCAAAACGGTGTCTTGATCCTTCACATGCACGATCTTGCAAACCAGGAAACGTGGCATTAAGAACAGAAGTGTGGTGATTCAGGTCATCTTGCTTTGGTGCGATTTCAAACTGAAGCACTTTTGTTTTTTTGGTGTCATAAAGGTTAGGACTGAAATGGATTGAATGGAGAGCAAGTAATTTGGTTTGGTGAACCTAACATTGGTGTCACACCATTTTCAGCAACACCTGGGATGTTTTGATAACAAAGTGTGGTGTCAGTCAGCATGATAGTTTAGCTTGATCGTTATTACAACAGTATGTTGGACATGCATTTCTTTGGCTTTCAGTGTCATATAGAGCCCCCATGAATAGGACTTTCTCAGTGTGGCATCAAATAATTTTTATGTTAAGATTAGTTTCTTTTTCTATATGGCCATATTATTTGAACGTTTTCACGGCACCTTCTATGTAAAAAAGTATCCTTCAATGGCTATACAGTAAAAGGTTGGATTTCAACTTAAAAAGGTTTCAATTTAATGAAGTAAGCTGCTGATTTTATCAACCTTTTTATATGGAGGTTTAACTCTGTTTCATATTGCTTTGTTGATTTCAAGAATGGCTTATATACTGGTATCTTGGGGGCTCGTGCAGTGCAAATTAGCAGCAGCCACCTGAATTTTGTGCAAAAAATGGATGGTTAAGTTCATGAAGTCAAAGCTTGCATGCTGCCGTGCAAACCAAGGTTCAGAGTTCTCTGGAAATGCCAATTTTATAGCAATCTAACTTAAATCTGTGCAGCATTGTGCTGCGCTGTCTCGGCTGGCTCTGGGCATGGGCTGCCTGCTGTTCAGCCTGATTGGCTCTGGTACCTGGACGAGAAGTTTCTGCTCTCTGATGAGTTTGTGGTGAGCATCTTGTTTATGAATGTTGCACATGATTTCAATAGTTCGGATACGTGCGACACCTGCAACTGGCCTGATTCCATCCACACTGCATTGTGAACAGGGAACGCAGCCATGACATGTCAAATAGCTTCATTGTGCTGCAATTGCTGTGTGGACACTTTGTAGACCTGGCATGCAGTGTGGAGGTTAAGTAGATTCCACTTAGCAGCTTAAACCAATCTTAATGACATATTGTTTTACTGTCATTTTTCATTACATTTGACATCCTAGTGAGTTCTTGCTATTTGGTGTGACATTGGGTTGGTAAAGTCCCAAGTGATGTGTTGTGAGGGTCGCATGATCGCGCCTAGCGGAAGAGGCTG